>NC_084989.1:4465387-4615387 GCF_963691925.1 Scomber scombrus
AATAACATCACTCGGTCTGTTGAAAATGAAGTATATGTGGAGGTGTGGAGGTAGAGAGAAGTGAGGTTAACAGCTACAGGCTACGTTAACCACTTCTAACAAAACACATCTGAGTTTGTGATTGAATGACTGAACTGTTGGTAGTCAAGTTGCATTGTGGGTAATGTGGTTTCCTTTTTTTTTTTTTTTTTTTCACTTTGAGTAAGGGTTGTTACAGCATTGTAATGTTACATCTGTGGACTAAAACTTACAATTATCAAAATCACTCATCGAATGTCAACATCAGTAATGATTAATGTAGCAGAATCTTTCCTCATATTCAGAATAAATGTACAAATGAATTTGCTAAAAAAGATTGTCAAGTCTCCAGATATAGTTCCTGACTGTACTTCCTGGAAATGTTGGCTTGTAAAGGCTTTAAAGCTTGAATGAATGTGAATGTGCTTTTGTTTCATTTGACCATCACTTGGAAAACTAGTGTTGCTTCTGCACATGAGAACATGACAACAACACAACTGCGCACACATACAGACACAGAGGGGGACTGAAACACACACGTGGTGATTGATACTGTCGGGGGTAATTAAACAGGATGTTGAATAAAAAGTCAAACGGTGCGTCCTCTGTATTCTGACACAGTGTGACGCCCTTTTATAACCACGTCTGACGCCTTCCACTCAATGCATCCGTCTACACTGACTGGCCATTAGCAGTGACAGTTTTCTGGGCAGAGTGGTGTGGCTCAGGTCATTCCACCTCCTGATGTGTGTATGTGTGTGTTTGTGTACGCTCGGAACACGAACACTTTGTCTAACTGGGCTGGTCGATGTCCTCTCCTCTCCTGTGCTGTGCAGCAGTAAGTGATGTAATGTTCTGGCCTGCAGCCTCTGATCATGACCTGATTCACAGAACCATGCAGGTCAGTGTGCAGCTGTGACCCCCACACAGAGGAGGAGGAAGGGGTACACAACCTTACAGCAAAACTAACTGTATGGAAGGTAGGTTAGAAAAGGTAGGTTAGCTGTAAGTGTACATTACACAGGGTGCACTACGCAACGCTTGCCTCTCTCTTTTCTTTCAGGACTACGTGATGCTCACTCGCTTGTTCACGGGGAAGTCGGAAGCATCTTTGGATAAATGGGAAAAAACAAATAAACAAAAACATGACTGTTGCCATGGTAATGTTGCCATGGCTATAAAAAGGCACGAAGAGGATGAGAATCGAATCTGAGTCGGATGATGACTCAGCTGTCCAACAGTCATATTCTATCACAGCAGAACATACAGGTGGGGAGCAGCAAGCTAAGAGCCTGTTGCTATAGGATACTCCAGACAACAAAAACAGACTTTTGTAGCTACTGTAGCGAGCAGCAGAAACAGTATTTACAGGTCTGACGGTGTTGACTGAATGACAGTTTTGTGAAAACTATGTTGCTGTCTAGAGTTACTGTCAACTGTTCAAGATCTGACCTTTGTAAAAAAAAAAAAAAAAAGATTTGTAATACCTTCTAGGGTCTTTTTAAGGGAATTCATATCAAGGAAATCACCACTTTTTTCATAAAGATATCAACATGATGATGAACCAAATGACTCATGTTTTCTGATCTAAAGTCAATTATAGAGTTAAGATGAGTCACTGCAGTCTGTAATACATGACATCTGATGTAAGACACTGATAGGATGAAAATAGGCAGGAAACTAATGTGCTCGTTGAGTTCAACATCCGGGGCTGGGCTGCTACAGAGCAAACACACACACACACGCACGCACAGACACACACAAACCCACACCCCTCCATTTCCATCTAACCATCAATCCTCTCCTCCGGATGCAAACAGCATGAGGTGACACTGATGTGACTCGCACCGAAATAGTCTGATGACTCACTGAAGCGAAGAGCACACAGTCCTGGAAGTGTGTGTGCGTGTGCGTGTGTGTTTGTGTGCTTTCATACACTGCATATATGTAACTTTAACATATGTTCATGAGTGCATGTCAAACAGGTAGTGATATAAAATGTCACATAATGTTAAAGGCAGCAGAGAGGAAGTTTTATGTAAAGTGCTCTGATATATATATACAACATTATGTAATAGTTGATCTCTTATGTATGATATACCACATATATAATGAATAGTGTAGCATATGCAGATGAATTATGCAGAGTCAGCGTCAGTGTGTGAGGGGTTTCCCATCAAACATCATCCTCCATGATAAATATAGTATGCTGGTTACTCATGACTGCATGCTATTTAACTGTTAACCTTCAACTCATTTGACTGTGGCTATTGAAAATAGATCACTTTGGCTCATAGCGGGCTTAACATTAATAAACACTAACATCATCTTGTAGATTTGGCTGATCTATTTTATTGCCAGCAATGGGAGAGGAGAGTGTAAGAAATATTACTATATGTTACATAAATATTACCAGAGAAGAGAACAGTGATAACCTCTCTTTAAAAATGCAGAAGCTATTACTCCTCTCTTTGATTTGTACATTACTCTACAGCATCGCTCTAAAGCACTGATCACTCTGCTTAATATCCATTGATTATCCACATCCGGACCGTGATATCACATCCTCTTTCTGTTGTGAGCTGAGTTCCGTTTTTAGCAATACTCTCACTTCTTCAAACTCTATTTCTGCATTATATTTATACTCATAGAAATAGAGCGGACACAGACAGAAATGCTTACTGTACAGTCAAATAGCAGCAACTAAAAAGACTAAAGTGAGACTAAACTGGTGTGTATTTGTACGTGTCTATGTGTGTGTTTGAGTGTGTGTGTGTGTGTGTAGGAGTAGTCAGTGCCCTGCTGATCTGCTACTGAAAGCCAGTGTGTCTTTGATGTTTGGCTCCATTCATAGAACTCCACTTTAGGTAATGTTAATATGTGCCGTGTGTGTGTGTGTGTGTGTGTGTGTGTGTGTGTGTGTGTGTGTGTGTGTGTGTGTGTCTGTGTGTCTGTGTGTGTGTGTATGTGTGTGTGCGTGTTCCGCTGCATCTACACAGAGCCTTAATGGAGCCCACAGAGAACCTGTTTGAGGGCTCAGTGAAAGAGCTAGTGTTCGTGTGTGTGTGTGTGTGTGTGTGTGTGTGTGTGTGTGTGTGTGTGTGTGTGTGTGTGTGTGTGTGTGTGTGAGATAGTGCAGTCTTCTCATTCTAATAGCATTACACAGGACTCTCAGGACATGTCTGTATAATTCAGCACTTGCTGCAGCCCATTAGAGAGCAGAGAGACACACAGACAGGCAGGTAGTGATGTCCACACCCTCTATCATGTCCTCCCCCTCCCTCCATCCATCCCTCCATCCCTCCATCCCTCCCTTTGGAAAGGACACGCAGTGTACAGTAGCTGAATGAATTCCCTGTATGTCCCCGTGGTCTCGCCTACACACACACACACACACACATGCACGCACGCACACACACACACACACACACACACATGGAGTATTTCTTTGGGAACCATGCCCTATTGTTGCAGAGCGAGGCTTAACACATCGCAATGGAATGTGAAGCAGCGCGGACACACACTCACAGACAGACACACACAAGAGGTCAAACTGTAATCCCAAAACAAACAGGTAGTGGACACACACTCGTACACGGCTATTCACTATAGTGTGTGTGTGTGTGTGTGTGTGTGTGTGTGTGTGTGTAGCTTGGTGTGCTGGAACAACACAACAGTGGATTCTATAGGACAACCCCCCATTCAAACTTCACATGCTTCACATTCCTCATAGCTGCACACACAGTTCTGGATTCATTTTCATGTGTAAATATGTCAAATACAACTATTATACTCACAGAGATGTGCTATATATGCTATATTCCATTTATATATGAAGGAGGAGGCAACATGTTAGAAACACACCCTTAACATTAAATCAACACTTCTCTAAAACGGTTTCAACAACAACAGAATACTGGAGCCTTCATGAAGTTTGGATTTACTGCAGCAATCCAGCATTTTATTTTTTTTTATAAAAGACTCTTTACTATTTGCTATTAATCAGTTTTAAATGATTGTAAATTGATTAATTTGGAGTTATAAATTGTTGTTTGTGCAAATGACAATAAAGTCAATAAAGTCATAAAAATGAGCTGTACTCACATTTAAGCTTCACAGCTTAATTATTAATTATGTTAATTATTGTATATTTGGACTCAACCTTCCAGGGTAAGAGTCTGTCACAGTGAGCTCTAATCACACACACACACACACACACACACACACACACACACACACACACACACACACACACACACACACACACACACACACACACACACACACACACACACACACACACACACACACACACACACACACACACACACACACACACACACACACACACACACACACACACTGATGCTACTACTGGTTCTCACACTGATAAGCTGCTGTCTGCATGTTTTATTCTACAAAGCACTACAAGTGACTATTCTACAAGTTCCTTCATCACCTAGAAAATAAAAACCCCTTTAGGCGGTTCCAGTATAAACAGAGAAAAGCTCTGCCAACCTGAGCCATTATGACAGAAGCTTAACACTTTTCTGTCTCTGGAGGAATATTCAATGTTGGGAAATATGCTGACTTGCTCACACATGTCATTTCGACCTCAGGCTATCAGCTGACACCGAGAAACACTAATGGTCTGACAGTTCCCGCTCTGCACGGCTTTAATGGTTTTATTTGACTCTGAAAGTCCTGTTGATTATTTTACCGACAATTATTAGAACTTTATGTTTTAGTTTGGGATGGAATGTTGGTTTAGTTTCAGGTGTCTCAGTCTTTTATTGAGACATGCTCAGTCAGTTGAACTGCTTTCCCTTAGCTATCCTTTCCTTTGTTTTTTGTCCCTGTGTTGACACATGATACAGGCCTCTCTGTACTCATCTAGAAGAACATACCTCTATAAAATCACTTCCCTCCATCTACCTATCCATCCATCCTTCCGCCTGTATGACATCCAGCTCCTCACCCTGCTGTAATTCACAGCGGGGGGGGGGGCCTGATTGGCAGCGGTAAAGCCTGCTTGCTGACACACAGGTCCAGCTGCTGCAGTTGTGAGGAGGGATTAAAGTGACCGGTTCACTCTGTACCATGCCCATTCTTTCTCTCCTCTCTCCAATCCCTCCATCACTTCATTCATTCAATCCGCCGCCGTCACGCAATCGCGAGACTCCGCCCCTTCAGCCCCAAAAACGCACACATTTATGTACACGTTCATATACATCAGGGTGTCTGGCTGCTAGTGAGATATAGAGCTATGAAATCCAAATGATATCACTGGCTGTTCTCAATCAACCACAGTTATACTAAATGAGCAAGATCCTTCTGATTGGTTAAAACTAACTAAATAAAAGGGGGCAGCTGTCCTGGTATATAAACCTATAGTATAGATTAATCCAGCTTGCAGGCAGAAGTAGACAAGCTGCCACTATACTGTTATAGCTATACAAGCTAAACTATACAGTCATCATATACCATTAAAAGGAGGGTTATAATCTAAATAGGTCTGCAGCCAAATTATTTTCATTATCGATTAAAACACGAACTAACATGTAACATGAACTCACTGACATTGGATGAGTCTATATGATGGTCAGTTCACATTCCGCTGCTGTTTATAGGATATACTGACTATTTTAAGTTATATTATTTTATGACGTCATTGGATTGCAAGGCATTCTTGAAGCTTGGAGGTTTTATCCGAAAAAACAGCAGGTTATATAATACCGTGCATCTTATCTACACAATGTATTATTCTTATCCAGCCACTGTTTACAAAGGCCTCTGAACTGTAGGTCTAAGATACTTTAACATTGTACTTTTTATTCTGTGTGTCTGATAAGGACATTTGCTTTCATGCGAAAACAAGGAATGGTTAAGTCATTTCTCAAGCAAAAACACCACATTTTTGATGGTTTGAGCTTCTCAAATGTAAAGATTTGCTGTTTTTCTAAGTCTTATATGACGATCACTTTGCCTTTTGGACTGTTGGTCTGACAGAACAAAAAATCTGAAGACATTAACTCCGGCTCTGGAAAATTGGGAAAAGCTGAACAATTCATTGATTATTTGAAAAAAAAAATCATTAGTTGCAGCAACAGATTATTTAGCAATCAGACTGTCTGCCATCTCAAATCAACCATCAGCGATAAATAATTCATTGAAACTAAAGCAGCGTTTTCTCTCTTATTTCCTGGAAGAACCTGATTAATTTTTTTTTTGCATGTGACACAGAAGTACAGAAAGAACGAGTGTATAATTTCACCTGGCTGTGACTTCTCTCCAAGGGATTCACAACAAGCCCTGACAACGTTAAAAGACAGCATATCACTTGTTGGAGAGCAGCAGAAACTCTGATAGAAGCTATTTGGGGTTTGGATAGAACTGATGAACAGGCCACAACCTGACTTTCCTGTTCTGACCTTTCACTAAAAAACACAAGCTCGTCTGCCAGCAGTCCTGCCTGAAACCTTACAGACCGTGGATTTATCTTTATTAATTACATACTTTTGACAACTGCTGGGAAAAAGGCAAAATCCCTCCCCCCGATCCCCCCTGACCTTTCACTGATGTTTCAGTGAAAACAGCTGAATCACAGCCAGTCGGGGCTCAGGGAAAGAAATGTTATAAATCGATGAATCATTAGGTTTTAGGGCCACATTGATTTTACAGTAAACAGTATAAAATGTTTCACAGATTCACTGGGAGTTCAATAAGCTGCAGAGCCTTACTGGCATCACTGGCGCCATTAACCCCTCTGTTGAATATTGATCACATTAGATCATATAGGGTTCCCGTCAGTGTATTGTAAGCCTAGTGGTCCTAGTGGAGTTGAGTTTGCTCAGTAACATTACCAATCATGTCAACAATTATTGCGTCTTGTTCCATTCTATGAAGCCAGATGTTTCACAACACTTTTTTTTTTTCAGTGTGGACAGAAAATATATCGTACAAACTACTTTATATGATACTCGCTTTTAAGGTCCAGCGTGTAGGATTTAGTGACATCTAGCAGTGAGGTTGTATATTGCAACCAAGTGAATAACCCTTCCCTCCCCCGCCAAAGTATAACTCGTAGGAGAACCTACAGTGCCCACAAAACTTGTGAAAAACCCAAAGGTCCCTCTCTAGAGCCAGTGATTGGTTTGTCCATTCTGGCCTACTGTAGAAACATGGCGGTGCAACATGGGGAGCTCCATGGAAAAGGACCCACTTCCTATGTAGATATAAAGGGCTCATTCTAAGGTAACAAAAACACAACAATTCTTATATTCATGGGGTTATACTAATATTCTATTCCATTTCTGCCAAGTCCATTCCACTAGATGCCTCGAAATTATACACACTGCACCTTTAACATTCCAGCAGCTGCCCACTCTGGGTATGGCCATCATGCATCTTAACAACTGACTGTGTTCCCAACATTCAAGCTACAATAGAATGCAATGGGGAGACAGCAGCTGGGGCATCAATAAATAGGCATATGTCTGGAAATTACCAACTGGCGAGGGTGAACTGAGAACGAAAACCAGTAAAATAAGAACTTAATAGGTTTGCATGTAACTGAGGAAGCATTATTATATAAGGGTAATAATGCCGTCCTTGTCCCAGATTAACCTGCCAGCAGCTGAAGCATTGTTTGGCAGCTCAGCAGCGAATGGATGATGGATTTCCCCTGCTTCCTGATTCCTAGACAGAGGCTGGGATGAAGCAGTCTGTTGACCTTGAAGACAGTATCCTGCTACAGTCAAAGAGCAGCTGACGTCAGCTTTCTCGAAACCCCTAATTTTAACCCTGGCCCCGAAACGACCTGCACAACTTCCAAATGAGCCTTAACATAGAAGCTCAGGTATGCATGGCAGGTTTTGAAATTAATTATGATGTAACAGTCATGGTGAGCAGCTTTTACGCCAATATGGCTGTTAAAATTCCAGAATTCCGGCCATATAGAACAACTACTATATGTATAAATAGCTATATAATAGCCTGGACAGCTACACATGATACAGGCTTATACCGGTTAATATAAACCGCAGCTGATGATGCATCAGGGAGGTTTGTTTTAAGCGCCTGGGTGGAGAGCAAGAAAGCAGGGAGTCAAAGTCTCTGGGTTCCAGTCAATTATTCCACACTTGGCATTCCACAGCATGAGAATTCACAATGTGCTCAACTGAGCAACTCTAGGAACCTGCGTGCAGTCGAACACTTCCTCCCTCCCTTCCGTCCTTCCTTCCCTCTCCTCCTAGCACAGTCATTATTTCCTAACCCCCACCTTCCTTCCTTCTTTCCTTTATCCCGTCTTATACTTTAAAATCATTTTATTTCTGTTCTGGACAAGATGTATGGCAACATTAATTATGCTTATGCACACTGCATTAAGATTCAATATAAATGTGGCCAGAAGAGCTCATCCATCACTGCAGACCTTTAGCCTGGATAAACAGTGTATTTGACCAATGCCCTCAAAAGAGTCAGCCAACTTTCCATTTTTATGGAGCTACCATAAAAGTTACGCACGTATCAGTTTTATGACTGCAACAAATTATGATTTTCATTTTCGCTTCATTATATCAAGACAACATCTTTACATGTCTTGTTTTGTTGGGTCAACAGTCCAAACCCCCAAAGTTAAATATTTATTCAATGTGTTTTCAGTGTTTGGCATCTTTGCTTGATCAGTTAAATGATTATCAAAATAGTTATTGATAAACTTTTTATTTAATTTTTTAAATGACTTTTGTTAAACTAGGAATAAAAACCTCTGGCAGATGAAATGAGGACTCCTGACCACAAAGATGTACTGGACTCAATGTTATTATTGTAATTTAATATAAAAGGTCCCTGAAGTCTACCATGGTCACTTCATGTAGATCTTTTTTTTTTTTAATAAAAAACTTGACTGTTTTGCTTTGTCATTCTTGGCATCTGTCAAGTGGATAAAAACAGATATTTGGAGGAAGCGGAGGATCCTTCTACTCAGAGTTCTGACACTTGTGTTGTTTGAATGAACAGAGTCAGTGACCTTAAACAAAGTAAAACTCACTGACATCCATCCAACACCCCAACTCTACTGCTGTCTTAATCTTTCCTTTTTAAATATTTAAACATTTTTATTGCCCCTGCTTGGAACTTCATTAAAAAGGAGATGTCTGCTTTGGGCCTGATTATTTATTTAAAGCCAAGACCATTCAAAAAATGATTCCCCCCAAAGGTACGGCATAAAGCCAGGACACAAATATTTGTTCCACCACCCTTCATATGGTCAAATATATCAGTGAATACTAATATACAAAGGAGTGAAGCTTTTACACAGATAAATCAGAGCATGGATTCCTTTACAATATCGGGCCATTGTATAACATTATTTCCTACAGCGATGTGCCAATCTAAACCTTTACTGTCCCTGAACACAATACTTTATAACAATCGACATGAAAAACTTGAATTATATGTCAAACTAAATCCTTCCCGCTAGACTCACATGAGATTAAATACTGGGAGCAGTACATGTACATCTGCCTCCCGCTGCTTATCACAAAGGTTAAAACCAATGATCTTTCATGTGCTTTAATTATCGGATAAATCAAATATATTTTAAAATGAGTTGGTCTATGAGCAGCTTACCAGAGCTTAAAGGGTGGATATCGCATGCAGATGTATTTAGTCCCGACCGATGAAATCTTAGCATCAAGTATTGTAAACTGTCAAGTAGGCCACAGAAAGTTGCATTCAATCTTGGGCCTTAAGAAATAGTTTAGCTAATTTTGGCTCATTTGAGTCAGTCATATGACTGTCTAGTCTAAAAATAACGTTTATACAGCATCGGTATAAAAACTTTAAAAGGATAGCTATCTGTTACTGGACTATAGTGTTATCTTAGGGCATTTTCACACCTATAGTTTGTTTGCTTTGGCCCGAAGCAGTGGAAAAGTTGCTGCTTTGTTGCATTTTGTCTTTAGGTTGGTTTGATTTCAAGCAGGAAACCATGTGGGAGCTGTCACTCTGAAATCTGGTGATATGGCAAAGAAAGTAGAGTTTGTATAGCTTTCCAAAATGGACCACGAATGGTTTCGGATGACGAGGAGAAGTCAACATATTTTGTTGCCGCGCCAGGTCAACCTTTGATTTATGTTTACGACACAAAGCTCTTCCTCAGCATGGCACAGTGCACAGCGTGGCTGGCTACGGGAGCTAGTTTAGTCCAAAAAGTTGGATCCACCTCTTGAACAAGGTCTTGGTCTGGTTGTTTTGGTCTACACCCAAGCATGATTGCTGCTTTCACACCTGCGATTCAGTCGAACTAAACAAGGCAATTGTGAAAACGCCCTCAACAACTACAGTCCAAACTACATACACACGACACGATTGGATTACACCTGAGTTAACTACTGTAGTTCAAAGGTTTACAAACCGTTTCTTATACGTATGTTTCGGTAATGATTCTACTCTACTCTACTCTTTTCTTGATTAACTGTTTGCTCTATAAAATGTCGGAGAATGGTGAATCAGTTTCTTAAACCCAGAGGTAACGTCTTCAAATGTCTTTTGTCTCACAAACAAAACTCAAAGATACTCAGTTTACGATTGTTATAAACCAAACAAAAGCAAAGTAGAAGATTAAACCAGTAAATGTCGAATGAGAAAAACGACGTAAACAATTCATCAGTTATCAAAAAAGTAAATATCGGTCAACTGACTAATGGATTTGATTGTTTCTGCTCTATTTCAAACAATGGGTTAGCAGTAAAAAGCTAATATTACTAATGTTAAAGGATGTTCTTCACACCATTGACCTTCTATAGCAAATGTTAGTGGAAATGAATATGCTTATTCACCTGGTTTGTACGGGCAGCCGAATGTCCGACCATCCCACAAGTTCTACAATTACTCTCCTGCAACAAAGCCTCTTTTTCAAAGCTAATCTCAGACATCAGATTTTGGCAAACATTCTTGACCGATCATTTATCCAATTTGTCCAAAAAGTGGGTAATTTGTCACAGAGCTGACTGTTCTGGTAAAATGCTGTGGTCGTGCAAAAAAAAAAAAAACAGGTTTAGGCAAGTGGACACACATAGAATCAGTGAAATCTACAGGATCCATCAGCAGGCTACTGTTAAGTAGAAGTTCACCTTTTGCAGAGTTTTTTCCAAGAAGAAAATCAAATCCAGAACTGTCCACAACTATAAAACTACTGAGTGGTATTTGATGTTGGCAGGAGGCTGCTGAGCATTAGCGTGGGCCTACTTAGGAAACACTGGTGAAGGTTCAGCACACTGAGACAGAGGTGCTGTAGTAGAATCTGAACAGCTGGGCTTATGTATTTATAAAACAGTTAGGGACTAAAACAGATGTTACTCTTTTTTCTTTTGGATGTTTTCATCACTGGAAATATCGACTCTTAGTGCTGCAGTATTCCTCCAAACTGTTTGCGGTAAAAGCTTTTTAAAGGTACTTTTTCTTCTTCACAGGAGTTGAGACAGTCCAAGTTGTTACTTCCATGCTTCCAGCAAACGGAACAGCACCAAACAGAAGACTGTAAAGAGTTTCTCACAGTCAAAGACTCCCGGCTGTTCGGAAAAAGCACCGACAATTAGAATTTATGACACGGCCTTGCACTCAAGACAAACAAACACTGTACCATTACAGTATAATTAGGTTGTATGAGCTGGTATCCTTCAAAGTCATCATTATCAAAGGAGGTAAATGGACTGCAGTTATAGAGAGCCTTTCCAGTCTTCCGACCACTCAGAGCACTCAAGTGCCAACATTCAAGGGGGGATGCCGAGCAAGGTGCCAACCTGCTCATCGGTAGGAGTTCGGCAAGCACTGGAGGAGTCTCGAATCAAACCACCAATCTTCTGATTAGTGGATCATCTGTTCTACCTCTGGGTTCACAGCTGGCATAGGTAGAGATTCATAAATAATCCTCTTTCTTCACTTATTCAGGGGCTTTGACTACAATTTGAACATTTCGGTAATAGAGACTGCTTGAAAGGCCTACTTATCTTGATACAAAATGTTCCAACCTAGACATTTTCTATCTATTTGTCTTTCTCACACAAGTTACTGTTTTCCTCTAAAAGCAGCAGGGAAGCTGGGAGAGACCCAACCAAGCACAAACAGATATTTCAGATGGGATTTGATCCCTGGGCAGTAAAGCATGTGTTTCACTGTCCTTTCATCTCTGCACATTGTAAAACTTTTAAGATCCTGCAGAGCTACTGTAGCTGTTCATCTCAAAGACTCAGTGACAGTGACCGATCCAGGGGAACACCCCTGCCCCGCCTCCCCTGCTCACCCCCGGCCTGCCTGACAACTGTCAAACCCTCCAGGCTAATACCTGATCACTTTGGCAGCCCTTACAGCAAAGCATCAAGCGACGGGACATTTTAGGAATGTGATTGGATCAAGTCCATAATGAATTCAGGGCCTTAGATCAGTCCCACCTCTTATTTCCCACTCAGTAATCTGGCTGTGGAGGATTGAGAGTAATCTGGATAGAAGGAGGGAGGGAAAGAGAGAGAGAGAGAGAGAGCGAGAGGGAGGGAGGGAGGGAGGGAGGGACAATCCTCTTCGCTGTTCCTCTCATTATTTTATATCATTCTGAGGCTAAATGTGCTGTGATGTTCCAGCGTAGGTGTGAACCGTCACTTCTGGAGACGAGTCATGCATGTATGTATGTGGTCTGTCATAGGCTACATTTGGGGACAAATTTCAGATTTAAGACCACTTAACTGGGCACAGCTTGTCAAATTGGGGACAAAAGCTGACTATACCATATCAGCAGATGAGCAATGACGGCAATGACTAGGCATGCTGCGTCATGATTGAGATATTGCAACTGATGATGACAGTGAGATGCAGTTGAAATCTATGGAAAGACGATGGGGTAAATCTTGGTTGGTTTAAGAATTTTTTGGGTGGGTCAAAGTACTATTTCCAATGTTTTGATTATTTTAGAAATGACACATTCGCCACATTCTAATGTGCATGGATATCAGAAAATATTCAACCCCGTCTCCCTGCCCAGAAACCACATACTAACTGAGGGAAGTGATAGAATGGCGAATGAGTGAATGAGTGAGGCTTATCTTTATACTGTATATCAGCAACATGACAAGCTGCCAATGATAAGAGCTAAAACAACAGTGACAGAAGAAAGCGGGAAAATATCTGTGGCTCTTCTGATTGGATTTAACCAAGGACGCACCGCTACTACAATATCCAGTATTATGATGACATAATTTGCATGAATAAGTCTACTAAAGCCTGACCAATAAATCGGTCAGCTGATTTTATTTGCGAATAGTGGCCTTTCACACATATATTGCTGTCATATAAGTATTGGCGTATATTAGACAACATATTTTTTTAAGGTTAAACAGGCAGCATTTTATGTTTATTTTAAATAGATAGATACTTTTTATCATTTGTGACAATAAAGTGTATTACTAAAGTAGGAAATATCCTGCCTTCATTGCATATTGTGTTTGATATTTATACTGGTCAATATATTGATATTGGATTTTTTTACGACCTATAGGCCTACTGATATCGGCCCCACAAAATCCAGTATCGGTCAGGCGCTACATTCTACACATGCAGACAGTTAAGAACACATAGTTTCAATATGAGATGCAATTGCAAACAGCACATGACAGCCTCAGCAGTCCTGCACTCCTCCTCACACACACAAGCTGCAAATGAATGGGCAGATCTAACAGTGTCCCTGTGCTTGCATAACTTTGCCCGCTCCTGTCTGTGCTGTGACAGTGCAACTTCACCGTGAGCACCCATGCTGCCTCAAGTGCTGTCGGGAACGTCCAAGTTACTGTATCCCGTCGCACACGAACGACGCACCTATGTAATAAATAGCCCATGACGGGGGAAAGTGAAAGTTGCTAGTCGGTGTTAGCAATGACACGGTGCAAAGGAGCTAAAAGCAGCCTGTAGCTAATGGACAATAGCTTGGATGGGGAAAAAAGGGCGAGACGAGTACATTGCTACTGCGTGTACGCTAAACTAAATATTGGAAAGTAAGAGTTTCCGAGCAGCACCTGAAGGCAGCATTCTCCTGCAGCAGTATACCGTGGCTGTGAGATCACTCATCCAAAATCACCGTCACTTCACTGCTGAAGCCCGTAGCTGTCCGCACGCACTTCCCGCGCTTCACTGCGGGACACAGCTCGTCTCCACACCACAGCACACACACAACACACACGACGTTCATATTTCTTTCTCCACTCACCGTTACTTGTCTGCTTTTTTTGACAGTTTGTTCGGGAGTCTCTGAGCGTCGCTGTCACCGCTACGATCCGCCCACCCGTGAGTGCGCTTCGCTGGCCGCAGACTAACCTGCTCCACCCCCGGAGAAACTCCCAACAAATCACAGCGCTATCGCTCTGACTGGCTCTCGCTGCGCCCAATCAAATCGACGCTCGGCTTTAAGTGACGGGGTCATTGACCTATCGCTGCTTTCAAACGCAGACCAGGCACTTCGTCGTCACCGAATGCACTTTTGACAGACACGCTGTGCATACAATGGAGAAGTTTGACTCCTTTTACGGGACGGTGCCGGTCCAATCGCCGGGGGGAACGGGCTCTGGATACGGACAGGGCCCAGGAAGACGCCCTTATTCCGCCCAGATGACTGGAATGTCACCAGGATGATAGGAATGAGGATTATTGTTCAAAATACAGACAGTCCCCATGAAAACTAGAATTAATACAAATAAATGATCATCTATTCTTATTGCAGATGGGTCAAGTATAACATTAAATAACCTAAATAAGTGCTATTTCTTAGTAACAATAATAAAATACTGGATGTGGCTTTTCTAGCAAAGTCATGTCAAATCTCATGCAATCGAATGCATTTTATCCCTTTATAACTTCATTTGATTTTCACCTCATAAACCTAAAACACAGTATGCAGATTACTTATACTGATATAGTACAGTCATTCCTCTAGCTTTTCACACACCACATCCGCCAGTGTTTCCTTCAGTGAAAGTCAAATTACTATAAATATGGGAGTGAAAAAAATTAAAACATGGTAAAACTATAATCAATTTATGTAGGATTAGCCTATAGTGACACCTTGTGACAAAAATGGCAAACATCAGTTGAAGCCACAAGTACTGCATGTCCCTGTTTCTCCAGCTTTCTGCATACTTTACTGTATGTTGTTGAAAATCAGTTCATGAAATAAACTGATTTAAGTATGTATGTCAGTTCATCAGTAATGTTTGTAGTGTAGGTGTAAGACAAAAATATAACTAAATTGTTCAAGATCAAACAAACCAACTCAAAGAGGAGAGAATGAATGCTCAGAGCTTTAGAGACTTATAAAGGTAAGCATTCAAACCAAATCAGGTGTTGGCCATCTCTCCTAATGAGTCACTTCCAAGATCCCAAGCAACCAATAAGAAAGTAGGTCAGAAATAAAGATTCTACATGAATAGACGAAACCATGAACTAGAGAGAAAATAGAGAAAAAAAAAACCTAAACAAAACAACAACAAACATACATTTAGTTAAAAAAGAATTTAAAAAAAATTATGAGAAGGATTACTTCAAATCTGAACATTGATTCATGCTGTTGGAAAAAGGGATGGTGCAATATAGAATAAAGAGAAACAGTGCTAGATTCACAACTGTGTTTGTACACTCTAAAGTGATGTTGACTGAAGGTGCTGAATGGATTACTGGACGGGCCAGTGACATCATGTTGCTCCTGATCCTTTAATGTGGAGTATTAGCCAATATGGAGTCTTAGCTTATTATATGTCTAACCTTCCCAGACAGCTTCACATCATACACTTAAATTAGAGTAAACCTTCAGGATGGCTCTCTTTTATAGAAAATATGATGTACCACAGGTTTACTTGATTGATTTTCTACACAGTAAATTTCCAAGAGTTAATTTACTGTTGTTTACTGACTATATTTACTCTTTCCGATCCATTTTAAAGAATGAAGGTGTAAAGCTCAGAGATTAGCTAGCTAACGTTAGCTCTCCAGCAAGCTGATAGAAAATTATTTATTTTAATTCAACTTGGTGAAAAATGTCACAGTAAAGCTCTCGAACTTATCATATTCAGTGTTAGATGTTGCATGTTTTGGCTGACTGTCAGGCACTAATGTAAAATAAGATATTTTTGCCATGTTAAGTATTCTGTAATGAAATTAATTGACCGCACAGTTTTCCATTTTTTAGCTGACCTGTCTGTATATTGTTGAATGTAATTTTACAGCTGCATTTTGTAGTGTTCCGACTTCACTTGGTGCCAGGTTCATGTTATCTTTGTAGATAGACCAGTAATTTCTTTGAAACGTTCTTAGCCCATCACAACTCAAAATACAGGTCTGTTTTACTCAATTGTTTCCGAACATTACAACAAGCTTTTACAGCCTTAAAATTCCTGTAAATTAAGCTGTCACATGCAGCAAGTCCTTGTATTACAATTGATCAGACAAAATGTTTGAGTTAAAAAAAAAATCCCTTCAAACCAGTAAATGACAAATGTAAACAAAGCCAGTAGTGGCTCATGCTGCATTTATAGACTGGACTTTAAACAGGAGCATTTCAAGTTTGTCATACATTCCATAACAATCAGCTCTTTTGTAGGATGGGACAGTGATTTATCTTCCATCATCCTCCTGCTTCACCTGATTCCACCTTCAGCCCAAGGCCGCAAGAGACCTGGCAAGATGTCTGTGGCCCAAGCAGAAAAGCACCTTGTTATGTTCAAGAAGGTTTGTATTATATCCTGTTGAGCAAATGTCAAAATTTGCTCTTATTTAGGATACAAATAATGCAATGTTCTCTTTGTACTGTTTTCATACATTAAATGGATTCTTGGGTAAAAATCCTTCTCTGCCAAAAGTGGTTTAACTGACATTGTCACACAGAATAATGGCAGGCCGTATAGAAGTCAACACAGTTTTATGGGGGAGCCCGTGATGGGAAAAGAACATCAATGTTTTGTTCTATGACATCAACCACTTCTCTTGGTGCATTCGATGAACTCTTCAAGGCGCACTTTGTGTTTGGAACATCTTACAGTCAGGTGCTCCACAACATGCACTCTTTCATACAGACTACAGTATACAACATAGACATAGGCAAAGTCAAGGAGAGCCCACGTGTTGCTGAGGTTAGAGCTACAGTACTACACTAGTGTATGCACAATTTGACACTTGGGTTGTCACTCTTTGATTGGACAGCATATGAACATGGCTGAATGAATACTCAGTTACAAGATTTTGAAGGAGCATCCACATAGCTCTCAGGTTTTGGGAGTAAGCTTTAAATTAACAGTGTTTTTATTTGTTTTTTAACACTGATGGAGAGTTAAATTACGATTAACTCTCGAGAGTCAAATAAAATCAACACTGTCAGTGTTGTTTGCCTTGTAGTGTAAAACTTTATTAACACTATTCAGTGTGGCGCAGGGCGATGCAGTGTTACATTTTGACTCTTACCAGAGTTGAATTAATGTGAAGAGTCATTTTAACATCCTGTGGTGTGGGACCATATATGACCCGAGCCAGTGTTAAAAATAACTAAGTGTTGATTTAATACTACAAATTTTACTGTGTACAACATTTATTGTTGTATGTGATATGATATCTGTGCAGTGGAGAGTCAGTGTAGATCTGCTTTTACAGGAGACTTTGGTTTAGGATTTATTCAGCCTAAATATTTCAGTTTAGGATCAGTGTCCAACCAATAGAAGACCTTTAAGGCTACAGTTAACCCTGTAAAACAGACACAAATGGACAGTGGGAGATATGGAGGAGGGTGGGTTGCAGGTGTTCTGGGATCTTGTGTCTTTTGGATCCATTGTCTCATGATCTGTCCGTGCGTGCTAATCTGTTTTTAGTAATACTTAGGTGTGTTTCAGTGTTCAAAAGAAATTGTGGAAAGATTAGTGTCTGGAGTATTTCAGGAACTATAACCTTTTTATTCTTTCTTTTCTTTGTAGGCATGCTTGTTTATTAATCTAAGCTTGGAAGAGGTTGATAAATGTTACTTCTCAGTCATCAGTGTGGTAATTGTATGATTAATATTATTTTATGCTTCAGTAGAGAGAACCAGATTGTTTTTGAGGACTAAAATGTGGAGAAAAAAAGAAAACCATCTACCTACAGTATCTATCTCAAAAATCAGTGCGTGTAAGAATCAGTCCCGACACCATGATCTTGCTTTCAAAGAGGTTTATTGAAAGAAATATTTTTGAAATTTTATAAAGTTCAACCATTGATAATGCTATCACACAATCAGAACCTGGAGCTGCACCAACATTTGATATAAATAATGTATTATGAGCTTCTAATCACTCCATGAGCCAACCCAGTATTAGTATTCTATGACTGTCAAAATTCCAGGGACTGTCACAGAAAAAAAAAAGATATGTTATTATCAAGACATTTGTGAGAGTTTTTTCGGGGCTTTTCGGCAAAGTGTGTTATCAGATTTCAACACCCGGAGGTACTGAAAACAAAACACAACAGAGGTGCGGTCCCAAACTGCTCCGATGTGTTGATAATAGACATTCTTGAGAGTGTAGCCCTCCCTCAGCTGCACCAAAGCAGGGATTGTAATATTTTAGGGTGGACTTGATTTAACTTCCAAAGCCTGAGAGGAGCAGAGGTAAGTTAAATCAAGCACTCCTAAAAAAATAAAAAAAAAAAAAAAAAAAATTGGGAAACAGTTCTGCCCAGGACTGCCACACATGCATCACTCCATTAAAGTGGTTTGCAACCAAAGATACAAATATACAATATAATATTGTATCATCTAGGATCACTATATTTGCAGCTATTCAGTATCCCTCTCTTCCATGACCTGGAAGTAGTAAGTATATATATATATATGTATATATAAATATGACTCTCCCGTCACCCGGAAGAATTCAGTGTTTCACTCTACACACAGTTTGCAAGCATACAGCAAAAATTCAGCTGCTTTGCACGTCCAACCCTCTCATGTTCAGGATGATTTTCAGTGCAGCATGCAAGTAAAAATGTGCACAATATTAAAAGTAGCTTCATCATCCTCCATCCTAATCAACCCTCGTCATCCTCCGCATCACACGGACGGCTTTGTCCACTTTATTTTGTTGTTTTCCTCAGTTAAGGTGATTATTTTCATAAGAAATTAGAGCAGACTTTATTTTATTTTAGTATATTTTTCCTCTATAGTATTCTGCATTTCAAAGCATGCCAAAGAATTTTTTTTTCAGTTTCTGCATAGTGCTGGCTATACGAGTGCCAAAGAGTTTTTGTTTCCTTTACAAGTAGTTAGAAGTCGGTATGTACAGGCAAGGAGTGACAGAGCAGATCCAGTGTTGTGTGTAAACGGTACCAAACCCCCCCTTCCCCAAGTGCTCAAAATATCTACAAATACAGGCCCCCAAGTCTGTCGGGAACTCATAGAAAGTTGAACGGAGCTGTAAAAAAGCTCAGCAATATGGAAGAGCCATTAAGCGAGGTGTGTGTGTGTGTGTAGGTGTGTGTGTGTGTGACTGTAGGTGCGTATATTTGTATGTGTATTCAAATGCAAAGGGGAATAAAACTCTCTAACCTCCTTTAAACGCCCCTCCCCCTCCCACAAACACACCCATTCCATTCCCCGACCCCCTTCATGGAGGTAAATCCATTTTTTCCCCCCCTTTTTTTTTCTTTTTTCAAAGTGCACCCTCTACTGTTTATAATATGCAGTATGCATTACATAAATGTATTCTCTAGCATTGAATATTCCACTAAGTTTCTACCGTCACGTACAAGGTCAAAAGAAGAAAAGAGTCGACGACAACCACATTCTAGATTTGAGGTCATAGTTCTGAATGTAAAAGATACAGTTCAGGCCACTAGGTGACTGTTATTGAACACTAAACAAAACACTCGGCTACAGTACATGAGATGGCGAGGAGAGCCCACTTCTGCGAATCAGTACCTCAGCACTGCACTGTAAAAAAAAAAAAAAAAAAAAATCAGTGGTAAGGAAGTCCATGAAACGCTAGATTCACTGGATATTTGCAGTAAGGAGGATTTTTCTAATGGGACTTGACTGACATGCAACACAGCTGTGATCTGTTCTGGAAACTTCCTCGTTTGTGGACGGAATTGCCGACTGGGAGGGGGAGCCGGGAGCGCTGGTGGAAACTAACTGGGGAGGGGTGATGGCTATGCAAGCAAATAAAACACAATGACAAGCAGATGGGGTTCAGTAGTAAAAAGAGCTCAGTAGATCTGGTCAGTGTCAGTGCTTATCATCATAGTTTTGGACACCCGTGATGCAATTCAATTACATTTTAACCGCTGTTTTAAAAAAAAAAAAGGGGATTCTAGCAGCACTGCAGAAGGGTCAAGGGGTCTCGACCTTTACAAAGTTGCTGAGTCAGCTTTCAATCAACCTTTAGAATTGCCTTTTACAACCTCATCTTTATAATAATTCTCCGGGTTCAAGTTTTCACAAAAATTATTGTCAAGTCACTGTAAAAAAAAAAAAAAAAAAAAAGTTGAAATTTAAAATCACAGCTGCATTCACACCTTTGTTTTAAGTTAAATGTTAAGTCAACATTCTGTTTTTTTAATTAAATGTCTTAAAAGAGGATTACATGTGAGTTTAAAGTAGCAGTGTGTAGAATTTAGTGGCATCTATTGGAATGGATTTTGCCAAACTGCAATATAATATTCATAAGTTTGTTTTAATTAGTGTGTAATCCCAGGAAAATAAGAATCATTGTGTTTTTGTTACCTTAGAATGAGCCCTTTATAGCAAAGGGAGTGGGTCCACTTCTATGGAGACCACCATGTTGTACCACTATGTTTCTACAGTAGCCCAGAATGGACAAACCAAACACTGGCGAGAGAGAGAGGGCTCTTCACGTTGGTGCTGAGTTGGTTGCAATGTGCAGCCTCACCACTAGATGCCACTAAACTCTACACACTGCAATTTAAAATGTCACTGATCATTTAATAACAGCGTTCACTTGCTTTGGTTTCGATGCTAAAGTGCAGCTTTACATAGGCCGCTTACATGCAGCCACACGGTCCAATCACTGTGATAAACAGGCCACATGCACAATGTGTCTTGAATGTGACTCCTCTGCATTTTGGAACTGATCAGTTTAGAATTATTGATAATGATGATGATGATGATGATGATGATGATAATAATAATAATAATGGTTATTGCTCAGCAAGCACGTATATCCATAAATATTGAGTAAATATTGAGAGAGTTTGTATGAGCGTCAATTTCATCAATACAGTATGAACAAGAGAACATGGGAATAGACATGTTTACACACAAAAAAACCTTCAATCAGTCCATCATCACATGACCTGTTCATATCATATTAGGTACAATCCACAGACAAGAAAAATAATCCTACAACCACATAAATAAATAAAATACCTTCGACCAGCAAGCAGCAAGACACAGTCTTCATAATTCTGCATTAAAGGGAAAATCCACTGTAATAGAAGTTTAGGATGTTGACTCGTTTTCTTCTTTTCTTTGTGATTTGGTTGGTTTGGAGTTGTCGGACAAAGCGAAATGAACCCTATGACACCGATGACACATTCCTGAGTCTTTATTAAACATCTGCACTGTTTCAATTAAATAAAAATAAAGTGCTAAAACATTAACGGATGTGATTAAGCTGCTACAAGTCTCGTTTCTTTCAAGGACTATTGCACTTCAAGCAGGCCTGCCCTCCTCTGCTGTGACTCACTTCTTCATGGTGTGGAAAAGGAAGGGTAACTTTGACTCAGGGAAGACTAAAAACTTTTTTACCTTCATCTTGATGATTCAAAACTACAAAGTGATAAAGAGTTATTTTAGTTAAGTTCCATTTCATGAGGGTATCATTATTTGTACATCCCTGCCTACGGTGGGGTATAGCTATCTCTTCCTACATAGTCTAAAAGTGGCACCACTACAACTTATTAATTCCCTTTGCACCAACTTTTGACATTCACAATGAATCAGACTCGCACCAGAGTACTACATTTGCAAGTTATGACACTTAGGCCTGTCATGATACCTACTTTTGTTGGACGATATATAGTCTCAGAAATAATCGCGATAAACGATATTATTGTCATTTGAAGATCATTTTATACCACTGATATAATGATAATATAATAGCATAATAATGCCAGGCGGGGGGTGGGATTGGAGAGTGGGTGTTACACTTGTGTAAAAACACAGACTGCCATTATGATTGGGGACAGAGTTATTTACACTACTCACTTATCCAATGTGACATGAATAGCCTCTTAGCTGCTAATGTGAAGTGTGGCAATGCGGAGGTAAAAAAAAAGAAAAAGATCAAAGTCATGTCCATGTATCACACTATACGCCGATGATGTTGATAATTACGTTATTGTGCGATAAGTCGATTATTATTGTGACAGGCCTAATGACACTGCAGCATCACATCATCATAGATTCTAGATGCAGTTATCCTGCATTTCATTTATAGATGGTGAATATGTTTACATGTAGGGATACTTTTTAAAGTTAGAGGACAGATCAGTTATTTTTTAGTTACCATTATCAGCTGTTACTAAACAAATCTACCAAACCTGTGTAAACATAGCCAACTGTCAAAAGATATTTTAATATGAGTTTTCAACATGTCAAAATATTGTATTCTGTTGCCTCCTTTGGTACCTTGCAAAGTATTCAACAGCCTAATGGGTCGCTTTGTATGTTTTTGACACACAGTAATTGTTACTATAAAAGAAATAGCTTCTCCTTCATGATATCTCGTTAAAAATGAACCAACCCACTGAAGATGACTTCTAAACAAAATAAATCACATCCTTCAGTAGTAATTAGCCGTTACCTTGTCAGGCCAGATGAATGTGGTGTCTAGGAATTTGCTGCGGTGCTTTGACGAAGCACTGTGCCTCCAATCGGTGCATTATAATGCAGGTGGATGAAAGGTAGAGAACAGGATTTTCTCATCACTTCCAACCATCATCATCCCTTGTTCTAATATTTTAACACACTGCCGTTATTTGTCTGAGGGCAATCTGTATCACACAGCACGACAGCGCAAATATTATTTCTGCACCGTGAGCCACATGAATCCTGAGGAGTGATAACAAGTGTAAAGTCTCGCCATTTAAACACAGCCGCTCATTGTAACCCCCGAAGCTTTATATATAACTGACATGATCCTGGACAGTGCAGTGTGACAGCTGGTTAGATGTGGAACCGCAGTCTGTCAGCTTCAATGACAAACTGCTCGGTGCGTGCGTCTGTACATATGCTTCATTCCTTATTTTACATTATTAATAAAGTGGTAACAAAGTGGTCATGTGGTCATCGTCATCATCACACCTCGCAGAATCTTCAGCGTGTCGGAGGCCTGCTATAACAGTGCATGACAAGGATGGGAAGCAATTATTTAAAAAAAGAAAAAAAAAAGAAATGCTAAATTAAATTAATCAGCTACAGTGCTACTGAATCATTTCTTCTTCTTGGGTGCTGTAGAAGTGAAAAGTCTTGGATGGACCTTAGATGACCTCATATGTATATTTAAACCTACATTATAAAGGGTTTTATTTGTGCCATGTAGATTTCAAAATAAAAGCAGACACAGAGTCTTTTGTGTGTTTAGCCACAGACAGCCAAAAAAAAATCAGTTTGGGGGCAAAGAAAACTCAATTTGCCCTTAAAAAAGTAGAATCCAGTGAACCTTTACAGTGTGTGAAGCAAACGTACTGCGCCATGCTCTACAGACTGAAACACAAAAACCAACAGGACAAACACACACACGTAAAAAGCTTTTTGGACCTGAACTTATCACACACACATAGTTAAGATTAAAGCGCACTCACTCATCTCTTCGTGCCAGTGTTTGCATATTGTACTGTACATAGAATAATGGCGCATTCGGCTGGTCGTCGTAAACTGGCAAACTTGTAATTTATCTATTTTTTTTCGTAATCACATGACAGACTCCTATATGTACAAAGTAAAAGCATTCCGGGTGCTTGCTCAGGTGAAACAAAAAAAAAGTAAGGTCCAATGAAATCTGAGGTAGCAAATTCAACCGTGATAAACTAGAACTCACTGGTGATGTCATCTTTATTCGTAGTGTTTGACGATCAAACGCGACTTTTCCTCAACTTGACTCTTGAAATTAGTAAACTGGGATTCTTTCTTTTAAACGTGTTTACATATTTTGTGGGGGGTTTTGGGTGCAATTTTCTCATGGTAAACCTGTAAGTTTGCCAGTTTACCTGTTTGTGACACTGCCTAAGCATGCCATATGTTCTTCACTCACTAGCAAATCCTTACAATGTTTATGGTAGGGCAGCTGATATGTTCGTCAAGAAAAATTCATGGCTTTTAACCCTCCAGTTCCCACCCCTGAGGTGCAAACCAGTCAATCCAGTGTGCTCATGGGAAAGGGGGGGAGCATTATTAAGCTCCGCCTCTTGGGGCAGGACATCAGGGGGAAGGAACCAATGACAGAATGGGACAGTAGGTTTTCTGTTAGGCCAGCTAACACTACGATTTACCAACCAGTTTGTGAGTTTATCGGAAGCGCCACGGACATATAGAATAGAATAATCATTATATCAATAGGATTTTCAGTGCAAGACGTAAATGGCTACTTGTTTGGTCATTAATCTGTCTGTTGTTGTCTTTGCTTGTTGTCGTCAGTCATCCAAACACTGGATACAGCAGTAAAGGGATTCTTCTACAGGAGAGCAGTCATTTATATGTGTGTGTGTGTGGAGGTGTCACACTCAGCGGATGACTGAGAGGTCCAGACCACATTTGTCTGGGTTGACCCGGACTGTAATCATTAAGAGGCAGAGCTCGTCTCCACTCTCGTTTGTGGTTTTGGTTAAAGGTTGTACCGTTGTGGAGTTCAGAAAGATCCGGGTGTAAGGAGAGGGAGGGAGGGATTCGTGGAGGAGAGAGAAACGGAGAGAGGTCTCAACCCTTTCCTTGACCCTGCTTCTGAGCAGTGTGTCCTTACTTGAGAGGTCAGAGGTTGGATTTCAGTGGTGAGAGACAGTTAGGTGGTGGGTACAGTAGGTGCCTCCAAAGTGCTGTGGGGACTGGTGGAAAAGGGAGGGACTTCAGGATAAACCATCTCTCTCTTTCGCTCTCTGTATCCCTCCATCCCGCTGTCTTCCCCCCTTCACCTCATCCTTAGCTCCCCCCTGGGTCAGAGCTGTGTCTCTGTGGTGTCCGTGAGTCCAGAGATGTCTGTGATTCTTGGAGGGACAGCCTCCTTTGGGTTTCAGCATCCAGGGAAGATACCCCAGCCCCAGCTGCCGGCTCCACCCCAGCCCCCATACACGCCCCTGAACCAAAGTCTAACTCCGCTCCTAAACCGGAACCCATTCCATACTGTGACCCCACTGCTGCCCTGCTCCCTAAATCTAACCCTAAACCTGAACCTGAACCTACTGCTGGGCCGGAAATGACTGCAGCCCCTGTTCCCAGTCCAAGCTCCAGCTCCAGATGTTGCCCCAGGTTGTCCAGGCCAGATGGGGCGGGCTGGCTCTGGGTGGTGTTGATCAGTGGTGACTCCTGGGGTTGCAGAGAGTCAAGAGGCTTGGGTGGGAACTCCTCAAAGTCCTGGGAATCCAAGATCTGCAGGGAAAGAGACAGACAGGTCAATGGGACTGACTACCACTTGTTTCTTATTGGAATTCACTAACTCTAATTTGATAAATACTTCTTATGACGGTTGTCTTAGATTAGATTAGATTAGATTAGCTAAACTTTATTAATCCCCTAGAGGGGAAATTCATTTGCCACCAAGCAACTCATACATACAACAATACGGACAATACAATCCAGTAAATAAATAAATAAAACACATTAGAAGCGTGATCTTTAACCTCCCCTGTCACCCAGGGTTTATTATTAGGGTAAATTTTAATATGTTTGCAGGGAATGAAAGACTCAACACATAAATGAATATAACAGGGGACTTTTTTAGAGATGCTGTCGATAACATTGCCATCATCTAAAAAACACAGCCCAGTCGGTACAGTCAAAGCCCCCCCCCCAAAGTTTCACAAGTGTTCTCCGACTACACGCGGACAGATTTGGTCATGACCGGCTGCTTACGGACCGCAGGAGAATATGTACGGTGGCACTAAGCACTTGGTGTTGAAAGGAGACTACTGACAGGTTTTATATTTCAGTGATATTTTACAGGTGAACCACATCTCTATGGCGCTGCTGTTGGTTGAGATTTAGGTGTCAACATCCTGTCCACATCTTCCTGTAACAACAGATAGACACTTTTATGGATATATGTCTAAATGGCTTCAGTAACTTTAATGCATCCTGAAGTTTGCCCTGAAAGTTGTAATGTAAGAACTAAAATAAACACAGGATATCCATGAGTCAAAGTCTCGCACTGATAAAATCTACTCCGTAACACAGAAATAACAGAGATGAAGGGGATGATGTGGAGGAGTCAAAGACACTCCTGCACAGACAGTCAGAAACCTGGAATCTTGATCCTTGAATCATCAGGATATGAATACCCACATTTGATATGTTCCATATTTGATCCGTGGTATGATTAAAACTAACTTTACTGACTCTGCAAGGTTGAATAAAGGTCTTTTTAAAATAGAATAATATAAAATTGTTACAACTCTGATAAAATATAATGAAAAGTGGAAGTTAGTGGAAGTCTGGCCAAGGGCACAAACATATCCAGCAGCTGTCCTGTATATGCAGCACAAAAAATGTCAAAAATGTTTGTAATGCGTAACAGAATTTTAAGATAAAACATTGTTGCATGATTAGTTATTATTAGCACCACTATTCCAGTTCCTTACTTTATCTGATTACTGAGATTCAGACACAAATTCAAATAGAGTCTGTTGTCCTAAGAATGCCTGAGGATGAATACAAACAAGGTGTTCAGTGTCTCTCATTTATTTTCACTATATTTCCCAAAACACTGCAGTCCAATGACAGTGTTCTATCAACACAAGCTCCACAGAGTATTCCCAATAAACAGCCATAAATAAATCATTACAAACTTACCAGCCACTATATTACGAACACCTGCGCAGTCAACCACTATCCAATACAACAGCTCTGCCATAAATTCTACATTTATGAAGTTTATACATTTTTAGTTTTTGTTAACATTGTTAGAAAAGTAAAATATTCTATTTTATATTTATTATTGGGGCTGTAATGTGTGTTTGTGGTGTACTAATAGTGCATTATATTGAAAAGTGTTCCTAATATTTTGTCTCCTTTCATATATGTTAATGGGATGGACAAAATATTAGGAACACCATTCAATTTAAAACACTCTGGTACACCACAACCACCACAATAATAAACATGAAGTACAATTATCACCTTTCTGACAATGTATTGGATTGCATTAGACTGGACAGGTGTACTTAATGAATGACTGATGAGAGTGTATGTAAATGTGCTTCACCTCTGACAAGGAGGCCAGAATGTGTGTCTCCAGAGGTGTAACAGGCTGAACCAGTCTCTCTCCTGGACCTGGTCCTGGACCTGGACCAGGATACGGTGAGGCCTGTGGAGGACACAGCATCTTGTTTCTATACATAGCTTGGGCCAGTGACGTACGTGTGTGTGTGTGTGTGTGTGTGTGTGTGTGTTTGTTTGTGTGCGCGTGTGTGTGCGCGTGACTACCTGAGGTGGTGATGAGACAGCGCTGTAAGCAGGGGGAACCAGGGCCATCTGTCTCTGCAGCAGCTGCATGATCGCTCCGATGTCTGTTGACATGCGACTCTCCAACCTGCACACAGTACGCCACAGGAGATGATCAGCTGTTTATGACCATGTGGAGGACACATACTCTTATTCATATTCTCTCTAATAATAGCATTTGATTCACTAGTTACGTGCCAATATATAGGGACACATCGACGTCAAGTTCATTGGGGCAAAATAACAGGTGGCTAAACAGTCCCAAAAGGTGTAAACAAACTCTAACGCATTTATTTAATAGTAAAACCATAAATAAGCACACCTGAAAAGATGAAAGTTATAGTAATTACTCCGTTCCAAGAAAAGCTATGGCTGTGTCAGAAACAACTCCCTCATTCACTATTCCAATTCAAATAAGCTTTATTAGCATGACAGATCAGACATCTATATAGTCTAAGCAGTATAGAAGATTACTAACATTGACAGATAAAAGTTAAAAAATATAAAGTTTGCCACTATCAAAAAACATACAATATTGTGAAAAGCTTTTTTAACTCCCTATGCAACAGACACTCAGTTGGTAAATGTTACAGCCAATCCCATAACATCTCGGACGAGCCCCCAAATAATCAGATGGCTCAAACCTGTGGCCAGCAACATATAGAGACACTGTGTCCAAGTACAAGTTTACCAATTCATTTTAAAATAATACCAAAACTATGGCCAAAAGGAGCAAAAGATAAGGAAGACAATGGACCAGCCCAGCAGTAGGCCATAGATCCCAGAACTCCCCTCTCTAAACTGTAAGAAAATGCATAACCTAATATAAAGAAACAAAGCCACAAAACTGGATTACCAGGCCCCCCCGTACTCAAAAAGAACAAAAGGAAAACCACAAAAGAAATCTCAGATCCTCAGTGCTGCATGCCAGGAGGAAGAGAGAATGAGAGCTCCTGCACTAAGCAAGTCAACCCACTAATCAGCTCATCAGGAGCACCTGAAAGTGGTAAAAGGAAGGGGAAAAGGGAGGGGGGAGCATGTAACAGTAAAACTCTATAGTGAGCAGTAAACTGAGATTTTGGTACTTGAATCGTTATCATTATGTGTCTCTTTTCCTTGCTTAGAATTCTGCAATAACACTAATTTGGTTAGTAACATGTCATCATAACAGGGATGACAGGATT
This sequence comes from Scomber scombrus, assembly GCF_963691925.1. Taxonomy (NCBI): domain Eukaryota; kingdom Metazoa; phylum Chordata; class Actinopteri; order Scombriformes; family Scombridae; genus Scomber; species Scomber scombrus. The sequence continues at coordinate 4,494,314 of NC_084989.1, forward strand.
TTACTTGAATTAAGAAATCAACTTCCCTTTCTAATTATTTTACTTTATTAAACTCGGTTTTGCTTATGCTGTATTTCTCTCCCTATCTTGCTGTTATTTCATTTCCTGATAGGAGACCACAAAGTTGTATTTATCTTATTAATAAACTGGTATCTTGGTCCACATTCACGCTACGCAGAGAGATAAGGGTGTGATGTGAGTGTGTGACATTAATAACACACACAGGAGGTCTGCTGGGTCCTAGCTGCGAGGCTAATTAAGACCCATTCTGCTGATCTCTACAAATACGGCTCTGTTTAACTTTCTGAGGTCCAACAGAGACGTTACCATATGTTCAGATATATTCTGAGTACTTGAGGGGAGGGGTCACTAACTCCTTACACATTACTACTCCCCATTCCAATTTCCTCACACACACCTTCAGCCTGCTGACGGATCCCATCCAACAGAAGAGCTGGTCAATCATGCGTTAAAACTGAGCATTCAGCTGGGGGGCGCAACCTGCCTCACAGCTACAATACGACCAGGATAAAGACACACACTGTGAGCTCAACAAGACCTGACAAAGGAGCCTCGTCCAGCTAAAGGCCACAGGGACGGAAAAACTCATTTTTTCCACTGTGGTGGAGAGAAGAAGCTCCTTTCGGAGGCAGCCAGGTAAAAGAAAGTGTCTCAAGCTGTTTGACGACTCAACGAGCTGCTGTGGCTTAGCAGGGATTGCCATATTCATTTAAAAAACGATCAGAACTCAAGACCAACACACATTTAGATGCCTAACCAAACCAGACGTACCTGTTGAGCTGTTTCTGCAGCATTTCCAGACGTGTGTCCAGCTGGTTGCGTTGCTGTCGGCTCAGGCTGTGCAGAGGCGTGTTGAGGGGCGGAGGGGAGGCCAGGCTGCAGCTGGGAACCTCCTGGTACTGACCGCCCCCTCGACTCTCCCCCCAGAAACTAAAGATGTTGGACACGCCCGAGAAAGCACCTTGCGAAGAGAGAAGCGAATGTGTGTTTGAGTGTGAGACCATTTTCAGTCAGATATGGGGATACTGTTGGATTCTGTTTTACCTGACAGGGCGTTGCAGGTGTTGCCAGTCTTGGGGTCTCCCTCCCCCTCAGTATTGTCGTTGAAGTTCATGGGTGTGGCCAGAGCCGGCGGACTCTCCAGCATCGCAGGTGGAGGGGCGAGGCCGGTCACAACTGACTCCTCCCCCTGTAAGAGGGAGATCCGACATTAAAATGACAAAGCACAGTAAGTATTTTGGAATGAATCACGAGGAAATAGCGGAGTTGTACCTCATCACCACTGGAGTGGGAAGACACCGAGCTTCGATGTGCCTCCCACTGCCTCTTCGACCCCTCCTCCTGTTTTTGGTTGTTGGCTGCTTCCCTCTGTCTTCGCCGCACAGACTTGTGAGACTTTTTAATTTCACCAGCATCTGCATCATCTGGAAAAAGGTGTGCAAGGGAAGATAAAAAAAGAAGGGATAGTGGTCAGTCCAGCTGGATCAGAACTAATCTTTCAAAGATGACTGATAGAGGTGGATTGCCAGAAAAAAAGTCTGGCATGCACAGATTGTACTTTTAAACAAAATGTATTGAAGTTTGAAGTGAGAGGTGAGCTGTTGGGGATGGGTTACCTTTTTCTGTGCGTCTTCGGAATGATAACTTGCGTCTGCGCAATTTGTTGAATCCGCCACATTTAGAGTCGTCACTGCTGGGAGAGCCTGGGATCATGTTGGTCTGAAATGAGAAACACCCAGCATTGAAGAGTCTTTCTTGATAGGAACACAAGAATCTATATAGTGTATGTCAGGATCATTAAATATGTAGATACAGAGGTTATAAACTCACATCTCGCAGGTTGAAGGTGATTTCCAGGTTGTTCCAGAAGTGGTCCGCAAACTCAGGATACATGTCGAGCACCTCTAGAACATCTTCTCTGAAGATTTTGTGGAGGTCGCAGTATGTTAGAGCCCTCACATCAGCGTTGGATTTACCTGGTCTGGAATACAGGTTGATAGGCTCGCCGAATATGTCGTTCTTTCCTGTGAAAGGTGAGAAGAAAGGAAAAAAACAGTTAGGGAACTACCTGGAAAAATGTAACTTTGTAGGAAGCGGTATCTTCAGTGATGACTTCCTACTGCACAAGTAGTCAGTAAAGCTATCACATAATTAGACAATTTTAATAAACTGTTTTTCTTTTTTTTTGATGAACTGACGTATCAGTCATTATAATCTAAGGACATACTATTTTACAGTGATGTTTATAAGGTAACCCTAAAATTTAGAGAGGTATTCGTCCTTGCCTATGCTACTGTCAATTGATGGAACAATTGCTCTTTAAATATTAAAGGCAATTGGCTGTAATATTAAACCTATATTTACTCTATGTCTTATAGGATGGAAATGTATAAAAACAATATATGTATTTATTAAGATTAGTGGTCATTTGCATTCATTTACCTGAAGTCTTTTAAAACATTTTTATCTAAATTGTATGGATGTTGCTGTAAAGATGTATGATGAAAGGTCAATTTTGTGCTTATTTAAACTGTTTTATTTTTGATTATTTGATAATTTGGTGCTGTATGGATGTACTGAGCTGTAATGTTTAATGAATGGTTACATTTTAAGATTTATGATAATCTGACACATTTTGCCCCTCATTTTAATTCAGATTTATACTACACAGACTTCGTACAGTTTGGGGTAACATGTATGTTTATGTAGTATTTAATATATGACAACAATGTAAGTTTTATGATTAATTGGAATTGTTGTCTAATTCTTTTCTAATCTTTAGTGCGGTGTGCTATTTTCTTCATTTACTAACCCTGGACGTCAATGTGTGTTTGCATAAGGTCTTCTGTCCATCAGTTAAACACATTTCTGTGGCCGTCTGATTGGCTAACTAAGCATATTGTGATGCTTGCTCATATACCTGATAAAGGTAGTTTCCTCATTTGGATCACACTGATATAAGAGTGGCATTGACCAGTGTAGTTGTTTTTAAGGTGTAACACATGAATACTTTTTTTCTTCTTTTTCTTGAACTGGTGATGTTATCATTTGATCCATTTGTTAAACATTTGTTATTGGAGTCAGATTGAATCCCAGCTCACACTTGAATCCTGAACAGCTCCTCTGATTATATTGTCCTGATGCAACACTCTGCTATTAAGAGTAACGCCCTATGCTCACCAGTAGATGGCGCAACCAGCTTATGCATACTTTACTGTTGTTGAGTGGCAGCATGACCGAAAAGAAAATGTAATGGGGCAACAAATAGAGAGATCTGCTACTGAACAAAGTTTAGGTGGTAAATTTAATCAGTAAAACATGTTTTTTTTTTTACCTAGGATGGCTACCACCACGTCCCCTCTCAGTATCTCTATGGATCCTCTGGATATGAAGTAGATGGCGGTTAGAACGTCCCCGGCGTGGACCAGCGTGTCACCCGGAGGTGCGTGGGTGGTCTTGAACTTCATGGCCAACGCCCTGAGGCAGCCCTTGGTAGAGCCTTTAAAAGCCTTACAGTTCTGTAGCAATGTTCTGTTCAGATGGAGGCAGATATCCGCCTGGAGACACTCTGGAAAACCTTTCAGCACCTGGGGAAAGGGAACGAGGGAGCAAAGGAGTAAAGGGAAGGAGGAAAGAAGGTGGGACACAAGAAGAGAGACAGATTAAAAAGGGTGGAAAGACGGATGGAAGGCGGCACAGAGAGAAAAAAAGAGGACGCGCGAAAGAAAGATTGAAAGAGAAGACAGCCGGCGAGAGAAAGTAGAAGAACCGCAGAGGAGAGGAAAGACAAGGAAGGAGAGGAGGTGGGAGAAAGACAGTGGATGAATTGATAGAGAAAGGTTACATCAGTACTGATACATGCAATTACCAGCGATTGACTGATGCGTGAAGTCCAGAACATAAAGTTAAATGTCACAGATGATGGATGCTTCAAAGGGAAGAATAATAATAAAAAACATGGAGCCACAGTGTCTTTATTACCTTCATCCATTGGTGAACACTCATGGGACATTAGCCTTTTATTGCTATTACACCATTCGACACATTAACATGACTAAACTAAACTGTCCACACATTTATCAGAAGGTAACAGTTAGAACCACCGGGGAAGTCGAGGTTTTAATTTATTTGTTTTATGATTTTAACCTCTAACTAGAAGATGAACATCTCATTACACTTTCAAAGTGTAAGAGCCTATGCATTGATTTTTTCTGAAATACAGTTTATTTCAAAACTGTATTTCAGGGCTCCTAACGGAACAGAGTCAGCAGGCCCATAGAGTGTTATTAATATGAAGAATCGGTGCAGTTTTAATGAGTTCACTGTGAGCATGGGAAGCCCCGGCTCTTTTTCTAAGCAGGAGGCTATGAGCCTCTCTTGTAACTCTCTGGCTGACTGCACAGAACAGAACCGTACCTAAAACACCCACACCATGTTTTTCCCTCTCCATTTCTCTCTTTTTCATCCGTTTCAAGCTACTTTCTTCATTTCAGCCTTCACTAGGCTCCCTCTCCATCTCTCTGGCCACTGGCCATTTCTTCACTTTTGTCATTTGTCTTTTCACTTCCCATCTTGGTCTTAAGTAGGATTCTTTTCTCCGGTCTCATTGCTTGTCCTCCCGTTGCTTTACTTTTTTTTTTACTCCACTCTTCATTTTTCATTTGCTATTACCTCTTACCGTCTCTCCTCCTCAGGCTTAAAAGATCTCCTTCCCGCCCCTCACGAACCCATTTTTTTAACAGTCGTACAGAAACATGAAAATAAACAGAATAAACTCTGTATCACCTTTTCAAACTTAACAAATCCATTTTGTGAGTTTGAACAATAGCCTGCAATTACTCCCTGTGCACAACAACCATTTTGTTGATTTGTGCTATACAGCCCCAAAATGTGCTGAGGTCAGACTTTACAAGCCAGCCGTATCTGGTGTCGTTTTTTAATGGTGCATCCTGCAGATGCTGAGCTGCAAAACTTTCAAGGCTAAAGTCACCGTTATTACTTTATATAACATGTTTGCTGTCAGGATATATCATTGTGTTCTTTGCAGTAACTTTTCTACTGAGTAAAGTCCCTGTTAACTGAGGGAAATTAATGTTTAGGGGCCATTTGTGGCTTTTTTTACTGTTGTTGTGTAACCACTAATGTCGCTGTATTGTAGCACTAACCCTTTGTTCTACTTAGGCGGTCCCACACTACATGTGCATTTACACAGTTTGCTTCTGTATGTGCCTCTTTCTTTAATACAATATTTATTGAAGTATTTGTGTTGCAAACAAGTGTCAGGGATTAAATAAATATGATACAAACAAGTCAAAAGTTCCTCTAAACTTAAAACCGAAGCAACTCATCCAGCTCATCCTTATAATTTACACAAGCGTAAAAGTAGAGACCAACTTCAAAGGGGAGAAGTGCATTCTGCCAGAGGTTTAATCCAACTTCTGAGAGCCACGATTGCCACACATAAAAGATAAGACATGCAATATTTTATATTTGTTATCATTGCCAACAAATACCATGAGAAGACCAAAACCAACCGTGTTCACTTGTCTATCAATGCTTCCAGCCTTTCAGCCCCAAGCCCATTCTTTACTACCATTGACTGTATGTTTCCTACTAAGCACAAAATACTTAACAACAGCAAACAAATATGTATTTATATAATATATCATTTTTTAAAAAGGCTAAACGACTTCCTTAAACAGCTGGGTACTGTGCTCTGATTGTATTCAAAATAAACTAGAGTGTGTGTGTGTGTGTTTGTGTGTGTGTGTGTGTGTGTGTGTGTGTGTGTGTGTGTGTGTGTTTGTGTGTGTGTTCGTGGTAATGAAAGAATATATCACCCAGTGCTACAGTGTGGCCATTAAAGTGTTTTTAGCTCTTACATAGTGTTCATATTCTACACCCTCACAGTATGTTCAGGGTTTAAGAATCTCTTCATAAAAGTGTCTATACCAGATGTTGAACCCCAGATGTGTTTAGAAAGCATCAATAGTGGATCTGACTGATCAATAAATGTGATTAAACCTTGATTCATGTTTCAGAGAGCAGAGAGAGTGTATTTTTTAGCTTTTACACCACTCATTTTAGGAGAAAAGGGTTCATTTCACTAAAAGACATGTCAAGTGTTAAGAGGTTTTGGATAATAATGGAGCTCTATGGCAGAGAGGAATAAGATATATCAGGCTTTACACACATGATATTTTGTAGTAGATCAATTCATTGTAGGTTTGGGATTTGTTGTAAATAAGAAAAATAAGATTTACGTTTGAAGATTGAACCATTGACGTTACACAGAGGTCAGAGGTCAGCTGCAAAAGAGCACTCAAGAGTCTCAGAAACCTGCCGTCTCACACACAAAAACGTCATAATCTCTCCTTCTCCGTCCTCTCTCCGCTACACAACACCACTTTTCTATTCCTCATCAGGGCCGCATTATTATTCCCTCCATCTTCACGAATAAAAGAGGTCGCAGCTGATTGAATCAGCTGCGCGGACGGACAGAAAGGGTCTACTCCCAACGATCATAATGAGCACTACGGTAAACATTCTCTAATCCAGTCCGCTCACAACACTGCGCTTCACTGGGCCTTCAAGAGAGCCACGTAATGAGGGAAGAGGGAGAGACGGCTGAGACCGGAGTACACATTCCCGTGGATCCTCGTCAAATATGTTTCCTCTCTACTTCAATGGCTCACTTATTACACTGAAGGAAAATAAGTAAATAAACAGGATTTCAGTGATGGGATATGTGTTTGTATTGGGACTCTGCACCCAAAACGGGGTTGCTCTATGCTTCTGTGAGGCTTTACAGATAATAATGAGGTACTGATTATGCTCTGACTTGCAATTTTTTTTAAAGGATTCAGAAGCTGGAAAGCCTTGCTGAAGTAATAAGCACAGATATTTATAGTGAAATGTGTTTTTTTGAGTTGGAATTACGAAACAGCTTAAAAAAAACGTCAACAAACCGTAGCGGAATAGTTCCGAATGAATGCGTGTAGTTAAATAACGGCCACGTGAACACTTTTAAATCCACATATTCTGCCCACACATGACACGAGATGTGTTAGAAACAATGATAGAGATGACACCCACGGACTCAAACATCGCATCAAGTGTTGACGTCAGCAGAACTCAAGTGTGTGACAGGTTTAGGATTGCAGTGGTGAGTGTGTATGTGTGTCTGTGTGGCTGCATGCATGCATGTGTGTGTGTGTGTGTGTGTGTGTGTGTGTGTGTGTTCAATGTCACATGTGAGTCAAAGCCCCTCATGCTGCTGGTACAGGAGGATGTGACAGTGGAGTGTGTGTGTGTGTGTGTGTGTGTGTGTGTGTGTGTGTGTGTGTGTGTGTGTGTGTGTGTGTGTGTGTGTGTGATGAAGCAGCACCCTCTTATATGCTGTGACTAACAGAGAAGTTGACCGTATACAACATGTATGTCTCTGAAGTGTGTGTTTGTGTGTGTGTGTGTGCGAGCATGCATGGTGCGTTTCTGTCCATTGACAGGTGTGACTCACAGTGTCCGTAGGTGGCTCGGAGTGTGTGAAAGCAACTCTTTTAAAAACGAAATTCGTGGTCAGCACAATTGAATCACTCCATCTTCAGCCATGCGCTTTCATTTCGTGTTCCGTGTGTGTGTGTATAAATAAACACACATATGTGCAGTGTTGTGAGAATATATGTGTGTGTGCATGACAGACGCAGTGTATCAGTCTTCATGCATGTAGGTCCACACATGGTGCAAAATATTCTAACATATATCTTTGCACAATATATGTGTGTGTGTGTGTGTATTATTTATGATACTCACATCATTCCTATTTTCTTTGAAGGTGTTGGACCATGCATGCTGAGAGAAAGTCTTCCAATCATCCTATTAACGTACAACGCAGGCTCAAAATACTCCTCTAGCCTTCGGTATGTGTACATGTGTGTATCCATGCATTCATTAACAATACCACATTCAGTGTACACACACACACACACACACACATATACACACACAGGATTTGGGTGCACGAGGTTCAGTAGTAAAAAAAAAAAAAAGGAAAACTCACAGCATTCATGTCGATGCCGTTGGTGTAGGACCAGGCGTGTTGGAAATACTCCTCCAGCCTCTGCCGGAGCGGGTTGGGGATCTGGTGGAAGCGGATGAACTCCCTGACTCTCAGCATCTGGGTGTGGTAGCGGGCCGTCCCTGAGTACAGCCGCTGGATGATGGCTGACACGTTCCCAAAGATGCTGGCGTACATCAGGGCTAGTGGGGGAGAGAGATGGGGCGGAGCGGGAGAGAGGATTTAGAAGTGTGTGAGAAAGGTGGAAACAAGGGTATATAACGTACACTTTATGTAACAGAGAGTATAGAGTCACGGTGGCAGCACAAACTTTAATATGACCTGACATATTTCCAGATGACTGTTGTTACATTTGACACCCTGGGGGGGTTGTGTTTGATATGTTTGTCAGTAGAGACGTGACAAAAGCAAGGCGAAAGGAAAGAGAAGAAATCGATAGAAAGAGAGAGGAAGCTTTGACAGCTGATGGCGTGATAATGGAGAATCTATCACATAAGCACTGCATAGGTATATAAATGAAACCGTAGGTGTCTTAGTGGTCATTAAGACTCAGCAAAGCTTTAATCATGTCTTAGTGATTGATTTGTAATTAAAAGGTGGCTTACAGGCATTTAAATCAGACCCTTTAAAACTAGCTTTTCTCTGACTAACAACACAGCAACTACATTAAATAGCTTGTAACCCTCCTGTTGTCCTCGGGTCAGTTTGGACCCAAAAATAAGGTATCATTTAATTTAAATGAGGCCTTTTGACTATAATTTCCAAGAATATGTGTCAAACCTGTGGTAATAAGGTGGAATGAAGTTGGTTAAAATGCACTAACATATAATTGGGTGATAATTTATACCGTATGCTTTATAAACAGTCAAACCAGACTGGGTCAATTTTGACTCAGGAGGACAAAATTAGCACAGTTGACAACAGAAGGGATAAAGTATGTTTGTAAGTATGTTAAAAGTGCTACAAAAAATGTGATAGTTAATGACTATTAAGATCCTTTCTATTATTTGTACTTGCCCTCTTGGTACCCTGGAGTCAAATTTGACCCGAGGACAGCAGGCATTAACTCTAAAAATGAGGTAAAGTTTCATTTAAATGACCATTTTGACCATAATTCCCCAAAATATGTGTAAAACTTGTGGTAATAACTTGGAATGAAGTTGGCTTAAAAGGTCTAACACATAATTGGGTGATCATTTTTAGCGTATGCTTTATAAACAGTCAAACTAGACCGGGCCAATTTGACCCTGGAGGACGAAAACAACATGATAATACATTCATTTATAAGTTCTGAAATACTTGTAGTCTTTGTCGTAGAGAGAAGAGCTCTTGTGACTCCTCTGATCAACTTAAGAATGAATCATTTCACACTTGTTTTTTCTCACGAGGTCAGTCCACTGGAGGACGGATACAGCAGTGATTTGATCTAACAGGGTTTTTATCTTTAGAGGACATGTATTGTTTTGTGTCATATCCTTCATGAGCGTTCCTGTTTTGTCCTGTTGGATCCTGCTAACCTTTCAACCTCTGTCAGCTCCCATCACTGTCTACATCGCCCACTGAAACTGTGTGTGTGTGTGTGTGTGTGTGTGTGTGTGTGTGTGTGTGTGTGTGTGTGTGTGTGTGTGTGTGTGTCACAAGGGAAACAATTGATCTCTGGCTCTTAGTATAAGTTTAACACTTCAATTCTACAGTACATACACAGTTCAATATATAATATTAACAATAGATAGATAGCTGACACTGGGGACTCTTTTCTGGGCTCAGATCTTGAGTTTGGAGGGTTTTGGAGGACTTCAATAATTGAACATGCCTCAGTTCATTTTTCGGGCTAAGCAAAATGCTACATTGCCTGCAGTTTGCCTTTGCAATGCAAAATCTATGTCATACATTTCTGTGCTTCTTGAGAGCATTTATGATGGATGTCTTGATTATTCTAGGGTCTATTATGTAGATTATTCATTAATATGAATGACTTGTTTTATAACAAAGAAGCATTGATTAGTTTCTGGAAACTATTTTTTAAATGTCATACTCATTTTGTCATCCTATGTTTTTGCTGATCAATAGTCCAGGGCTTCAGCAGACTGCAGAGGTAATTACTGTGTGGAGAGGAAGTGAAGTTGATAAGCATGAGGGGATATTACAGTCCCTGCTGATGGATTTTATTAAGCTATCAGAGGATATTTTAGAATATAAAAAAATATGATCTATGGCTTTGCCCTGCTCTTTAAACTATAAGAGCAGCGGTGCATGAGAGAAGAAAAACAACACTTTAGTGATTTATAACTTCCCAGTCGTCTCGTTGACACTGTCTGGTGTACAGTAGCTCCCTGCTGTGCTGACTACAGTCTGCACAACATGTTCAGTAATAGCTGGGAAAAGGAGGATCCTGTGCAGTGGCCTAACAAAATCCAGTCACGTTCATCTCAACTTGAATCCATTTCTTTTTATGTAAAAGAAGGAATGAAGAACACTTGGGATGTGTTATCTTTGTCATTATTACAAGTGACCTTTGATACGATCATATCTCTTTCTCTTTTAATAACCACTAAAAAAACAGGAGCATTTCTTTGTAATCTTGCAACAATTCAAATGAGTCAGTATGAACTTTATTTAAGATTAGAACTAATGCAAAGCAAAGATGTTTATCAGTTAAAGGAGTCCATTTGGGGAATATACATATATTTTAAAAATATTTTAAAATAAGATGATTAACAAATATAAAATTATTATTGTATGTATGCATTTTGTAATATATTTTGTTATGTATATGAACCTTTATACTTTTGGATACATATATAACCATGCAAGTACATAAGGGAAATATGTGTATGTGTGTTTTTTCACTGTGCTATTATATGTGCATTATGTATATATTATTATAAATGTGTTATGTATGTTATTGCATAGGGATCTATTCAAAAGACTAACCTATCAAAGGGTGTGCAAGGGAAGATAAAAAGATTGTTCAAATACTTTCCTCCACCCAGGTCTGATACCATGCAGCAGTTACTTTAACCCTAATTATAAGTACTTACAGCCAATAAGCATAACACATATGGAGAAGATCTTCTCAGAGTTGGTGTTGGGAGACACATTTCCAAACCCCACACTGGTCAGACTGCTGAAGGTGAAGTACAGAGCCGTGACGTACTTGTCTTTGATGGAGGGTCCTGAGCCTGGAGTGGAAGATTACAGTTACATCTAACCAGTAGAGATAATACCACCAAAAAATGTTTCTAACCAGTATGAACACTACAGTGTTTTTAGTCTCAGTACCTGGGACGGTACCGTTAAAGTGTTTACCCAACTGGTCCCCCAGTGTGTGGAGCCAGCCGATTGAACCGTTTCTCTCTACACTGCCAATGGCATACCTGGGGAAAATGAAGGCAGTTAACAATATGAGCATTCTGTACCATACAGTAACATTTTTTAACCCTCCTGTTGTCTTCCCATCCACTTTTGTCCTCCTGGGTCAAAATTGACCTGGCTTGGTTATAGGCTAGGTGATAAATTATCACCCAATTCTGTGTTAGACCTTTTTATCCAACTTCATTCCAACTTATTTTTTTTTGAAATGATGGTCAAAACGCCTCATTTAAATGCAAGTATACCTAATTTTTGGGAAGTTTAAGAGGATGTAGCTACAGTTGGTAGTTGAACACATATAAGATACACCAAATTGATTTTCAAACACATCACCTGTAGTCGAAAGAAGATGAACTTGGAATGAGATGCTGTTGTACTTGCTTGACAACACAAAGCAATACAAAGCATGAGAAACTCTTTGTATTCCTTCTGTTGTCATTGGGTCAATTTTGACCCAGGAAGACAACATGAATGAAATCAGAAATGAGGTATGGTTTCATTTAAATGAGGCCTATTGATCATAACTTCCAAAAAATTTGGTGTAAAACATGAGGTAATAAGTTGGAATGAAGTTGGGTCTGAAAGGGTCTAACACAGAAATGGGTGATAATGTATACCTTATGCTTTATAAACAGTCACTTTTGACCCGGCAGGACAAGAGCTGCACAGTTGACAGGAAAACAACAGGAGGGGGTATTGAAGTTGAGAACGTTGGCCCTATGAAAGCACAAGTGTCATCCATCTCTATAAATCTTTATCTGCTTCAGCAGACAGTGTGACGGTGTCGTACCAGATGCAGGCCAGCCAGTGAGCGATGAGGGCGAAGGTGCACATGAGGAGGAAGAGGACAGCCGCGCCGTACTCCGAGTAGCGGTCCAGTTTTCTGGCTACGCGGACCAATCGCAGGAGACGAGCTGTTTTCAGCAGACCAATCAGAGTGGTGGTCTGATGGGAGAGAAGTCGAGATAAGGTATCGTTTAAAGCACGGCGGAAACAAAGTCCCCGGGCTCTGATATCGCCTCACACCGCTCCCATCTGCTGTCACCCTGTCTCACCCACACACACACACACACACACACACACACACACACACAGGTGGAGCAGCCACGGCCGTGCTGTGCAGGTGGTAAATCCTGACTCCCATTCATTACTTTGGGCTGTCTACTCCCTCGACTTTCTACTTGTATTCAGCAGGCCCCCTCCATGTCCATACAACAAATAAATAACAGGCCGATTACTGCGCTGGCACTGAGCCTAGTCTATCTCTCTCTCTCTCTGTGTGTGTGTGTGTGTTTGTGTGTGTTTGTGTCCACACAGTAAATAATAATTTTCTGCCGAAGAAAATCTCCATTTTCTTGGCTCAGAGGCTCTTTCGGACAGCATCAATGAAGTGAACCTCGGCGAAGTTTCCCCCCCAGGCAGTGTTTGACTGTCGAAGAGTTTCCTCATTCATCATTTTTGACTCGGCCGGTGTCTTAATGACCATAAATAACATTGGTTCTCAAGTAGCACTTACTCTGCCGATTGAATTACCCCCAGCCTGAGCTGCTGCGTAGAGGGATTCTATCAACCTCGGCCTCAGTGGTTTTCATCCTCGTTATGAGCAAAGTATCCTCAGAGGGTTTCTCTCTCATTCCCATCCCCCCCCCCCTCTTCCTTTCACTTCCACCTTTTCCCCCAGACACCCACTTCCCTTTCATTTAACCCAAGTTTGACCCATTTTAACATTTTAAATCAACACAAACACTCTACATAACATCTTTAAGCCTGAAATGTGATGACTTTTTCTAAATGAAAACATTTCAAAATGATTTATTTTTATTGCAGCTGGTATACATGTTAAAGGTTATCATGAAACCTACCATTCAAATGTTGCATCATTCATTTTCAATAAATTAACAAATAATTATGGTTGCTATGGTATCGCTTTAGATGTACTATCATAATATAGTGTGATTGTGAAAGTATTTTTACACCATAAACTAATAGTGTCAAACCAAAAGAAAACATGAATGCAAAATACATTAATGAATGAATTATACTGAAGCCAGGTCAGAATATGAACAGTATGTAAGGGTTAAACCTGAAGTGCAAAACGTCTGTCGCCCCCTACTGGCTATGAGAGTAAATAGTAGTAACCTGGATGTAACTCCAGTTCTATGATCAGCATCACAACTACTGCAAAATGACTTGTTTCATTATCAGAATTTGATCCATTTTGTCTGATAACATTTGGAAAGTCTAGAAGAGCGTCATTTTTAAACTATTCTATTCCCTCAAGTTAGTGAAGGTTAAACCAGAAGTGTCCGGTGCCCTCTCTAACTCTGGCAAACCAATCATTGCTGTTTGATATGAAACGCATCACTACTGATTCACCTGTGTGGCAACGTCACCATAGAGTTAAAAACTCAGTATACTGTGAAATACAGAGAGGCGAAAGGCTTAATCAACATGGTGTGAACTCATTTGGCAAGGGCTTGAATGTAATTGACATTCATTTATATGTGAAAGAGCCACACTCCAGCTTTACAATCTGAAGTGATTGAAAAACACCTCCATCACTTCATTCTTCAATCATTCAACACACCTTCAACTATCGGGGAGTGGAGTTAACCATGATGTAGTGTGTCACTGCATGTTTCTGTTAAACACTGAGTTTATTGGGGATGTTACTGAGGATTCTTTTCATTATTGTATAACCTTTTATCATTTGATGCCATTTGAAAGTGAGTTTTTAAGTGAGAGTTTTTAACACAAGGGCAAAAGCTGAGCAGTAAATGCACTTTGTTGACTATCTTCACTGTGTGTCAGCATTAATTGACTTCAGGTTTAAACTGTTTGATGTTCTCAACTGAAAAAGAAAGTTGCTTGTGTTTTTTTCCTGTCTTGACTGAGTTATATGATGCTGTATTTTCTTTTTAGATGCCTGTTTTTGATTTTGTTGGTTGAAAGAAAAGTTTTGAGAAGAGAAAACCTTCTGGAGCATTTGCTGGAATGAATATCAGAGCGTGGTTTTGAAGTTATGATCACAGATCCGTGGAGAACAACTTTAAATGTGCAGATTATTTTCACAATTCAGTGATAAATCCATAGTCAATTATGTTTTAAAACTTACATACTGTTCATATTCTGACTCATAATTAGTCTCCACACCAATTCACATTCATAAATTCCCCATCAGTCAATAAGACATGTTTGATTAATCTTATGGAGAAAAGTCAAATCAGAGAAGTCTTCAAACTGGAGAAGAAGAAACCAAATCGTATTTAAATGATCGATCGAAGATTAAAATGATGCGTTGATAAAGTAGTCGACTCATAGTTTCAGCTCTGGTGTTTTTCTGCACTCAGCTGTGTGTGTCACGTAAGGCAGACACGTGTTATTTTGATGCTCCGCCGCAGCCGACTGCAAATCAACTTCCCCACGGAGACAATTAAAATATGAAAAAAAAAAAAAAAAAAACACCTCTGCCTCTCTTTCTTCCTCTTATTCCCTGTCTCCCACCTCCGACTCCCTCCTCCCCTCCTCCCCACCCCTCTCTTTGTATCCCTCTGTTTGTTATCTCCTGTTTACTCCGTCAGATAAAGAACACCGGCTTAGACGGCAGACGCAACAAACAATGTTTCTCTCCTGGCAAATTCTCTGTGGTGTATATTTGCCATTCTTCCTTCTTTTTTCTTCACCGATCCTCCCTCCTTCCCTCCCTCCCTCCATCATGACATACCTCCTCTCCGCTGCGGTAGATGAGCAGGTCAAAGGGAATGGCGGCCACCATGTCAATGAGGAACCAGCCTTTGAAGTAGTGGACGGCGATACGCATTGGGTGGCTCACCACCTCATCGTTAGTGTTCACATAGGTCGTCCTGAGAGGAAGAGAGAGAGCATAATATCAAGAGTGGTGAACAAAAAAAGTTGATGCAACTACAACTACCATCATTTCCACTAATCCTACTACTTTTACAACCAGCTCTAATAACAGATTATTAAGCACAGAGAACTGGATTTGAGTATTACACTAAGACTCATTTGACCACAGACAGTGTTCCAGCTGTTTGTACAACAACAACAATCAAATGACTCTGCTACAGCTGTTAATACAGCTGTTAATGGTGCTACCGTGTGTCTCACTTCACACCTGAAGTTGATGAGGATATCGATAATGAACATAATATCCACGATGAGGTCCACCACGTTGAGAGGAGAGCAGTAACCGCAGTTCTGCAAGGATGTTTCTTCCTGAGAGGAGAGGAGGAGGAGGAGAGGAGAGAAAAGAGGAGAGAGGGAGAGGTATTAAGTGGAAAGAAGGATGTAGAACAGAATAGAGAAAAACAGACAGGAGAGGAGAATTATAACCTAATGCTCTAAAAATAGAACACTTCTGTGTGACTAGCTCCTTCAAAATGGCTTTGCATACAGTATGTGTTTTACAGTATAGCCACATCATGAAGAGGTGGAAACAGAAACAGAGCTTTCAGCAGGTGAAGAGAGGAGAAGAAGACATAAATCAACAGTAAACAACACAGACTTTGTTATTTCACAATGATTCTAAGCAACAGCATCTACATTTATTTAGTGTGACTTTTCAGCGCTGTGGTAATCCGTGCGCGATGTCGCCTTATTTATCACATTTTGCCGGCAGAGCCCCGTTGTTTTCTGTTTATTTGTTGCAGAGAGCAGAGTGGGTATGCAAAGATGCTGCTGATGAATATCTCCTGTAGCTGATGTGCTTTACAGATGTGATTTAAGATAAGATAAAGTAAGATAATCCTTTATTAGTCCCACCATGGGGACATTTACAGCAAAGCGGAGAGCAAAAATAGAAAGAGCATCAATAAAAGTAAGCAATAAATAATAAGCAATTAAACAAGCAATAAGAACAATTGGGGGAAAAACATAGTAACAGTGTATACAAGAGAAATATAGGTCTAGATATGGTGTTGGTACATATTATATTGGTGGAAAGGTTGATCATGTTATTAAAATGGAGCTTGATCCAGTTAATCAAAAAAACCAATCAGAAGATGAGGAATGATAACACCGTATAGCTATTAATGTAATTATATTTCAGGTACTTGAGCTCACAATGTCCAACAAGCGGCTTACACAGACATGACATGATGGCATGTAGAGTTTCAAGATTCTCTAAAACCACAATTTTACTTGATTTGAGCCACTCTGGAGAATCTAAAAGCCATGTCAGTAGATATGGGTCAAATTTGACCCAGTACTGGTACAACGTTTCTAAATATTTGAATTTTTGTGTATTTTGGGACACTTTAGGAAAAGTCATCAAATGTCTGGGTAAAAGAAAACGACATTTGGGTTTTTTTACAACTGTCAAATGTCAAAAAGTTTTACCTGGAAAGTATGTAAGGGTTGTTATGGAGAATTTGTTTGCAAAGGGGTTAACCTCAGCAGTGGAGAGTTGTGGTGGCATCATGCATCAGACTGATGTATTGATAATACTTTGATTCTTGTATTGCTTGTAACCAGAGAAGTTAACTCTTCCTTTGAGATAAACTGAGTATTGGTCTAATCATTCAGCAGCAGGCTTATCATAACCGATTGTAACCATAATCTGGACCCACCTGATCATCTAGGAGGAAGGCGGCTGAGTATGGAGTCAGGATGGCGGTGTAGATGACCAGCAGCAGGATGAGCCAGTCCCACACCGCCTTGAAGGGGCTGTAGTGCAACACTGTCCACTTGTGGATGCGAGGAGCCTGGAGCTTGTACTCTGGCAACACATCTGCACCCAGAGACAGCACCTGAGTAGACAGAGGAGAGGACCGATCAGACATTGAATAGGAGGAGGCAGAGACGAAAGGATGAAAGGATGAAATAAGGAGAAAATGTGAAGTAAAAAGAGAGAAGAGAGACTGAACGCTGTATCATCGTAAGACATGAAGCAGTAGTGTGGTAGAAAATGAGTTGGCAAACATGCAAACTGCGCACACACACACACACACATTTGCACATGGCCTATAGCAGCTGCATGAAATATACATAGATTCCCATGACGTGTGTGTAGTGCAGTAGCTACAATAACAGCAATAGAGCCAGCGTCCACTGAGGATGATGAGAGCTGTTCTGAAGGTGCTGACCCTCTTAAGGTAACCCTCCCAGCATGATAGCCCCCCCCCCCCCACACACACACACTCACAGACTTCAACATATGCAAATACACAACAATGAATAGATGTATGCATATAAACTCACACACCCCGATTCCAGTCACATCTTGTTTGCTCTGACACGTGAGCTTTGACTCAAAAGTGACTGCTTATAAGCATATTCCACACACACACACACACACACACACACACACACACACACACACACACACACACGCACACACACATTAAAACACAAACACACACCAGGAATAAAATGTCGGATATTACCGGTGCATTTCTAAGTAGCTTTACTCTCAGTAATGTATTCCAGTGTCTGCTCTGCACTCGGTCCGGGTGAGAGCAGGAATGAATCAGTATAAAGAAGCATTAGCACGGCCAGCTTTGTGTCTCCGCCTAATAGAATCACACAGAGAACGGCAGAAGCTCTGCTGCCAAGTTTCAAAAGCAAAGACACGGAGGGGGGGAAAAAGAAAAGCGAGCGTCAGAATGCGAGTGACAGATCCACGAGTGAGTTTCGAGCGACTTTCAAGCACCGGGGCTGCTGTACTTGTGTGGATGTGTGCACCAGCAGACAATAGAGGGACTGGATGCAGGGATTGAATATAACATAAGGTGGCTTTTGCAAATGTGGCATCTATCACTTCATGTGTCACAAGGTCTCACTCATGTCAAAATATAATATAATGTAACAGCGCCAAGTATAGATTAAAAGTGAGTCATTTATCTCTCTGACAGCCTCTAAAAAAAAGAGCATCATAAGCTTTACAAAGATAGAATATCATTATAATGCAGCCAGAGAGCATTAGAGAAGTTACACATTTTAATTGGGTTATTTCTGTACTCCAACACATCGGCTTTAAAATCAAACAGTAAGTATGAGGTTACAAGTGTTTATATGCATACCAGATGAATAGTGTTGCCCCCTTTTATGCATAACCTCACAGTTTTATGGAAGAATAAATGAAAGGAATGAATCAGCTAAAACAATGAAGATTAATGCAAAAATGAGAAGTGGTGATATTTTATATTTGGCTGCAGTCTCTGACCCACAGACATCATCAGACTACTGTTGTCTTCATGTTGACAGTCCTGGGTCAAAACTGACCCGGTTTGTTTTACTGTTTATAATGAAACTTTATTCAACAAGTTCAGAGAAGTTTGAATAATTTCTCTAATTTGATGACAGTTAAATTAAAAAAAGGAACTTATAATCAAAAGAGAAACTCAATTTAGACCCGTGTAAATATTCATTAACAAGTTTTTGATTATTGGAAACTTGCCACTGACCCACATACTGTATCATATAGGGTTGTACTGCATATTGCTTTAGATCATTTTTCTATGAAAGGTTTTAAATGTATTTGAATGTTTCTTGTATGTTTACATGTTTATCTGTCTGGATGTTGTGCTGCAACCACATTTCCCAATATGGGTTCTTAATAAAGACTGAACTGTGTTTTCTATCTCTGTATATACTGCTTGCCACCTCTGACCCACTCTGTAAGACAAATGTCCTTTGTGCAAATGTCAACACGCATATCTCCTCTGCTTGTAAGAAGATGTCACAGCTCTTCAAAATGTTAAAGAACAAACATTTGCCGTTAGCTCGGCGCAAAGATTGCAGTGCGGCGGTGCCGCTTTTCCAACAGACACATTTGTATGCAGGTAGAGTTGACCATCAGACTGACTGACTTCCAACACGATCTCCGGAGATGGGTGTGTGTGTGTGTGTGTGTGTGTGTCAGAGGATAAAAAAGGACAGTGAGAGTACAACATAAATCAATAAAATAAAGTCCAGTTTTTGATTGAGATGTAATACTGAGTCCTCTATTCCCTGATGTCAAACATGTGCTTATGATTCTTCCCTCACCTCTGTGTTTTTATTTCGATTTACTCCATTTATCTTTTATCAGTGTTTACTCCTCTTTCTCTCGTTCTTGTTTCTTCCTGCCCTCCCCTTGACCTTCTTCTATTTTCCTGCCTCTACGGGTCATCTGTTTGTCCAGCGATGCTTGTGCCACCTTTCCTCTCCTTCCCTATCACCATTCATCCTCCCTCCTGCCTCACCCTCCTTTCTTCTCTTGCGTGACAGGCCTGGTTTTTCATCCCCTCCGCCTCCCCCTCTCCCTCTCTCCCTCTCATTCACTCTCCATCTTCCTCTCTTTAACCCTCCGTCACCTTTCCTCCCTTGTACTTTCATTCTTCCCTCCCTCTCACTTTCATGTCACTTTCCCTTCTATTCCACTTTCTCTGGCTCAATGATTAAACCATCCATAAAACATCTGCTATATGAGGATCTGATATCCCTCATTCTCTAAGTATTTCCTTGGGAGTCGTTCTTTTAGATATAAAAATTTGGCAACCACGTGCTTGATATATTAAGGATGAGCACGAAATATTTCAGTGTTTATCCTCTCTGTAATTGAGCCAGCTGTCTCATATTTGAGCAGTGCTTTATAATTCTGGCTCCTTCAAGGGCTTTATTTTCAAGTTTTCATGTATTTCTTTATGCAAGTAAAATTACACAAAGAATACTTTGGTGTTTCTTTTCGGTTGTATGAATTATCAAATGGATAATGATCAAACTTTAATTATGAGATGATTTTAGTGTAATCTCTTTAAATTCTCCCTTGATCTAAACTGTCTATGTGTATATAGTAGTGTTTATGCTCTGTGTTGCTGTCCGTGGTGGTGGTGGTGGTGGTAATGGTAGTGGTGGTGGTGCTATGGTGGTGGTACGATAGTGGTGGTGGTGATAGTAATGGTAGTGGTGGTGGTGCTATGGTGGTGGTACGATGTTGGTGTTAAAGGTGGTGATGGTAGTGATGGTAGTGATGATGGTAGTGATAGTAATGGTAGTGATGGCGATGGTGGTAGTATGGTGGTGGTGGTATAGTGGTGGTGATGGTAGTAATGGTGGTGGTGGGGATGGTGATGATGGTGATGATGGTGATGGTGGTGATGGTAGTAATGGTGATGATGGTGATGATGGTGATGGTAGTAATGGTGGTGAGGGTGATGGTGGTGATGGTGATGGTGATGGTGGTGATGGTGATGGTGATGGTGATGGCGATGGTGGTGGTATGGTGGTGGTGGTATAGTGGTGGTGATGGTAGTGATGGTAGTAATGGTGGTGATGGTGATGGTGGTGATGCCGATGGTGATGGTGGTGGTGGTGGTGGTGGTGGTGGTGATGGTGGTGATGGTGATGGTGATGGTGGTGATGGTGATGGTGATAATTACTTACTACCACTATTATTATTACTTTACTTTTTATGATTCTATACATTAATTCTACAGCACCACCCCCAAACAATCACAGTAATTGATGTCAAAATCATTATTTATAATTTATCATTATAAATATAATCATGCATATGTGCCATGTAAAATGTAATGTTTGTTTTTTTAAATATTGTCTGTTCTTGTGTATTCTGTCTCAGTCATTGTTGTATCTATAAAGTCAGTTTTTATTGTTTGCACCAATAAAAAAACATCTATTTTCAGTATATAGATTATGTTGCTTTTAAAACTGCTTTCCAATAGTCGTCAAAAGGAACAAAAAAATAAAAAGATTCAAGCTTTTGTCATCTCATATTTTTTGGTAAAGACTTTCTATAAATGCTTCAGTGAATTTCTCCACCTGACTACACTGCAGTGTAACACAGCCAGTCCTCTGAGAGCAGGAAAATATGTGTGTGCGTGTGTGTATTGGTGAGATCGTGTGTAAATGGATTCACTTTTTACACACAGACTGACCCTGTCAGCCAGACAACCACTGCATCCTCCCACTTCTTCCTCTTCTTTTCCTTCCTTTCTTTTTTCTTTTCTTGCTTTAAGTTACAAAACCAAGCAAATCCTTCAGCGACTTCAACTTTCCAACTAGTGATTTCAAAGGAATCACCATCTGAACGTCAGATTATCCAAAAGACTCTGCTTATGGAGCTCGGTGTAAAGATCATCGGTTTCTTTGGGGTCTTCATGCATCAGTAGTCCTCAGTAAACTAAATGTCTGAGGGGCTGATCAGTGTTAGCAGCTGTGGGAACTTTGCAGAGCTTCTGTAAGCTGCCAATGAACTGCAGGCAGGGCCTCCGTCAGCTGTGTTTACCCCAAATCTGTTTATCATGTTTTTTAGTTCAACAGACACGGTCTCCAGAATAACACTGAGGATGTTAGAAAACGCACACAGTGTCTATCACAGTTATCAAGATGGGTCTTTTAAAGCATCGTCCTCTCTCCCACTGCTTGATATCGTTGCATTGTCATCACTTGCCTTTGATTACCGAGATTTGTTATGATTTTAACGATTTAGTTTTGCTGATATGTGAACCTGGCACTTCCTGTCATGCTGGCTTTGTGCTGCCATAACTCCCTATCGCATCAAGTCCTGCTCTTTGTTGTTTTCTGATCAAAGCATCACCTGCAATGGCACACTGGGGTGTCATTGTCCATGTTAGGTGAAAAAAAGTGAACGGATTAAAGAGAAACTTCAGGATTTTTCAACCTGGACCCTATTTTTATATCGTGTTGTGTCTAAGCGACTCAGGGGAGGAGAGTTTTTTTGAAATTGGTCCAGTATTGAGCGAGAGTGCTTCAGCTGTGTTCCTGCAACAACTCAAATTGGGTGAGATTTTGTGATGTTAGACACAATAACAGTCCCTGATTGAGTGAAAGGTAAAAAAAAATGTTTTATTGTATGGTCCTTCTCATAATGTAATTGTCAGACACTTATAAGAACGTTCTGAGCCTCTCAGTGGCAAAAACAAACATTATTGCCCCACTGGATTACATTGCATCCCATTTTACGGCTGCCAACTGACGCACTCTCGCTCAATACTGGACCTATTTCAAAAATTGTTGTCCCCATTAGTCACTTAGACATAAAAAGATGGGAAAACAGGGTCCAGGTTGAAAAACACAGAAGTTTCCCTTAATGTGATTTAGTGTGGTCTACTGTCTGCAGCTTTTCATTGGCAACATCTCACAAATTATCATCATTATCGTAGGTATGACAAGCAGATCTGTATCATGACACGCACACGTAACACACATCTGCATGAGCACACACACACTGACACCCATACAGTTCAGTCAAGTGCCCCTTTGAGTTGTGTGTGTCCCCCCCCCCTCCTGGAGTATCCTGTGGGTTATTTTTAGCCATCTGTGTGAAACTGGGAAAAAAAAAACGCCACGAGGGCCGTTGAAAGTGCAGATGTCGAGACACATTTAAGCGCAGATAGGGCAGAGTTGTGTTTTAGGACAGCGCCGGAGGGGGGGAGGACTCGGTGCGCCGGGAGGGGGGGAGTGGGGTGGGGGGGTCGGAGGTCGTCCGGCTGTGCTATCAAGATGATGTTCGTCTCGCTTCAATCCGGCGACATGCTGTTTCTTCCTCGTCGTCGGTCTTGCTGAGCGGAATCCCCCGGTCCGGCATCAGCGAGTTTCTTTGCACATCATCTTAGCTGGAGTTTGACATTTATCCCTGAAACTGATGGGATTTGCCTGGACTGCATGTGTCACACTGGGGTTGGGTCAGGAATTTTCTCCTTTGGCTGCCTGATTTAAAACTATTGAAAATTCATTAAATTAGATGTTGAATCAAAGTATAAATCAAAGTGTTGCTTAGTCTAGCGCAGCCTCACAATAAAGCTACAGGAAGACATAATTGGATTATTTTTCTCATTCAAGAGTCAAATTCAAATACAGGCCTTTAAGTTCAGGCTGTTCATTAAACTGATGAAGCGTCAAATCTACTTTATATGACACTGCATGTTTTAAACTGGCAGGAGAGCAGATAAGAAGACAAAAGGAAACAACTTATGACAAGTGATAAATCAAATTTAAACGAAAATGTCAGATACGTGGTTAAGCACCTGCATGCTTAACCATCAATACTGTCATATTCTCTTTATGTTCCGCCGTGTCACTTCTCATCAAAATGACAGTATAATAGAAGACTAATATAACAGGTTGAAATGTCTACTATTATTCAATTTGTTTTGCTTTAATGAGAAAGCGGGAATGATGAGAAAGACAAAAGGATGCATCTGGTCCCAGAGGCAGAGGGAGATGAGTATGTGGGCATCAAAAGATTTCTTATGATTAATGAAGCTGAAATGGCTGGAGAGTAAATACAACACAGAGGGAAATTAAAAGAAAGATGGTGAGATGGATTACTTCTTGATAAGATTTTGCTCCCTAAAAGTTTTTCTGTATAACTGACAAGAAAAGATAAAGTTTGTTTGAGAGGGAAATGAGCCGATATTATAAAGCAGCAGGAAGCAAGACGAGGTCACAGTATCGACTGTGGCTGAAACTCTGAAGGTGATGACTCACCTTTTTTTTTGCACGCAAAAAAAGTAGCAAACAGTAAAATAAAAAAGGGTGATGACTGCCACAGCCACTTTCATCATTAGTGTTCAATCAAATATTCTAACGGTGTAGGAGACCGAGCCACAGGCAGCTGCAGAGGTTCATACGGACGGGGTTTGCACACACACAGTGGCAACTTCAAAAACTAAGTGAAGTTGGAAGGTCAAAGTGACAGGAAACTAGTTTGTTATCTCTTGAGAGTTTGCAACAAAAGTGAAGGTTACCTTGTAAAAAGTTCCATTTCACAGGCAACTCACGACTTACAGAAAAATACTACTCAGGGCTAGGTATCTTTTAAAATATGATGATACCAGTACAGATCCATGTACCTTTAAAGTGATACTGATACCAATTGAGTACTTCATTCTATACCCATCATGTGAATAGAAGCATCCTCCACATCTAAAGGATTGGATTTTTAATGTCTTCAAATTATTAAGACTTTCAAACAATCACATGTCACATTAAAGCCAATAACACTTGCATTGATTGGCTGTGAGCAAGTCCATACAAATAGTCATATTTTCTAGCTCTGGGTGCAAAAAGGATTGAGTGCAGGTATCAGTGCAGGTAACATGGGAAATGTTTCAATACTACTTGGTAATGATTCATTTCGGTTGATACCTTAAAAGGCATTGAGTACCGATCACTATTACTAACTGGTGCAAGCATGGAGAACTTTTCTTTAGTAGGTATCAGACACAGTCACAAAACTTTCTTTAAAAAAAAAAAAAGGATGACCCAGCAACGCCTTTCACATCAGCTCTTTGTAGTCACGCTGTAGCTTTTATTAAACTTGACACCCTGCCTGTTGAAAAAACTTCGTGCAGGTCTTAGAGGGGAGCGGATGAAAAAAAAAGTGCACGGCATGAGGTTAACGGCAGCTGAAGGCAGTCAGGCAGCACGGGCCATCCATCTGCTTGGTAGGGGTGTGGATGGTTTTGGGAGGCTTCCATTTCTCACATTGTGTGAGATTCATTTGGCAGGGATGCTTGTGTAGAAGGGTGTAAACTTGAAGACAAACCCCCAAACAAAAAACAATTACAGTCGACAAATGGATATAGAAACTAAAAGAAGAAGAAAGAAACCACCTCTGAGCTCAGTTATAGTGATATTTTTAGCCAGACATTAATTATAATCTTCTCAATTGGCTCCTTGTTCCAATTTAAAATGAAGAGGGTTGTACCAAGGACATTTTAAATCAACTGTGTTCCAATGGCTCAAAGCATCAAGGGAGTGTTTGTCATATGAAAAGCCCTGTTCGCTTCCTGTGGTGTTGTATCAGTCCTGGGGAAATTTGTCTGGTTCAAAAGGTTTTAGATATGCTCAGTTTTGCTGTGAATGTGTGAAAGCTCATACACACATATATTATATTGGGTATCAGTATTGGGTTTGGTGGATGCCAGGAGAATGTTACCCGCCTGACTGCATTGTGCCGACTGTAAAGTTTGGTGGAGAAGGCATGGTGGTATGGGGTTGTCTTTCAGGCATTGGGCCAGGCCCTTAAGATCCACTGAAGGGAAATCTTAATTCCTCAGCATACCGAGACATTTTGTAGAATTCTTTGCTTCCAACTTTGTGGGAACAGTTTGGGGAGGGCCCTGTTCTGTTCCAGCATGACTGTGCCCCAGTGAACAAAGCAAGGCCCATTAAGACATGGTTGGGTGAGTTTGGTGTGGAGGAGTCCTGACCTCAACTCCATCGAACTCCTTTGGGATTGAACTAGAACGGAGATTGCCAGAGCCAGGCCTTCGAGTCCAATATCAGTACCTCAAAAATGCTCTGCTGGATGATTGGGCAAAAATGTCCACAGACACACTGGAAAATCTTGTGGAAGCCTTCCCAGAAGAGTGGAAACTTTCATAGCTACAAAGGCGGGACCAACTTCATATTAATGCCTACGGATGTAGAATCGGATGTCATAAAAGTTCCTGTAGGTGCAATGACCAGGTGTACCAATACATTTGTCCATATAGTGTAAGCAGATACACTCTTTTATAAACGTGGACACCATGCAACATGGGGTGGACATATGGTTTGAAAAAGAAGTGAAGGAGGATATCTGCGTCAAAGTAGAGAAACCATCCCCCACCTACAATGCTGTCCTTTCATCCCCTCCCAGGAGATTTAACAACCATTCACATGTGATAACTGCAACGACTGTCCTTTACACCCTGCCTCAGGTGACTCACACGACTCTAACATCTGTTGTCACAACAGCCAGAGCACTAATGAACCAAGTGGTATCACTGATCTTAATAATGACTCCACAGAGATTATATATCAGTGACTCTGTCAACAGTTACAGCTGAAGAAGCCCCTTGGATGAATGGTCTTCAAGTATCTACAACTACAAAGTCCAGTTGACCTCGATTCAACCTCCTTGGATAACCATCACCTGATGACTGAGAATCCTCACAGACTGTTTTCAATAAGAGATGAGTGGTTACCAACTGCCTTTTCTTATTCAGCATCACTATGAAAAACAACACGCACATGCCCACAATGATCCCTTGCATCTAAAGCCTTGATGCGTCAAACTAGTATCCTCTTATCTTCCTCTCTTCTGTTTGTTTGTTGGAAAATCAAAGTGACTTCTCATTAGATGGACTCTTGGAGTGCACAGCATGGGTACACACTTTGGCTCTGTGTGCTTTGCTGTGTTTGCATGCACTTAACGTGTCTCTGAAGGCATGCATGCAGACACGTGTACTGGTGTGTTTTTTGGGTGCCAAAATTAGTGAGTGAGCACCAGAATAAATCCACATAGCAAAATGGCTCATTTGAAAGTGTTGCTTATACTGCTGATTCAACTGAAAGTCAACACAATCTTTCAATATTTGGTTTGTATCAATATCAGATAAACTGAGAAAACAATGTCAGGATGAATGTATCTTTTTAAGGCGTCAGGCAAATTTACCCTTAACGAGCAATAACAGATTTATTGGCCACTTGGGGGCAGTATAAACAAGCTATTACAGTACAACATTCAGATGTTATGACATTTTAAGTTGATATGGTGAACTTGTGAGCAAGCGGTTCCTTATTTACACATCCAGCGGTTGCGGAGAAACATTAGCATTCATTTGCAGCCATGTTTCTGTCCACTTTGTGAATATTCACTGTCTTTTAGCTCTTTAGTATTTGATCTCTACCAACTCCTGAGGGAAGTTTCTGGCTCTTAAGCTTTTCCTCTGAAAACAGAACCAAGGAAGCTGAAGGGAGCTGCAGAGTTTGGTCATAATTCCCTCTAGGTTCATCATTTATTTTGTTTACATTGACTTGAGTATCCCCATAAGGAGGCATCTCCCAGTTTTGATCATATACAGAGTATAATGTTTACATGGAACACAGATAAATCTGGTTATTCATATCTTGGTGTACATGATAAATACTAGTATCCCACTTAATTATTACTGCATGCTACTTCCATGGGCACTTGTGATGTTTTCAACACAAACCAGCTCTGTAACTGTTGGCTGTGGGCAAATGAGACCACTTTGGCTTATAATGGGTTTAGCAAGAGAGCGACAGGGATTATTAAACATGTCCTCCACGTAGAGAAGTGTCAGGCTGTCACTGCCACCGCACCCTGTGTAGCTGGTATACTACAGACTTGAATAGGTCAGAATTTCAATGCTCTCTCCCATATAAACTATATATTTAATTCTAATATATAAAACTTCTTATATAAAAAACTAATACAAATACTAATACGCGAAAACTGTGTATCTTCATTGCTCCAGAATGATTCTAATTCTGATTATCCCTGTTTCTTTCACAGTACTCCAGCCAGCATGATCTGGTTTATCAAAATCATGATAAGGGCTTGTCCAGGTTTATGAAACTGGAATATGATGTTTACATGTGCAAACACAAAAACAGGATCCTTCAAAAATGCAATCATAACCAGGATACTCATATCCAAGTAAACCTATGTTACTACGAGTGACACCTCTCACATTACACATCCTTATTTGATTTTTTGCAATTAGAAAAATATAAATTACAGCCAATTAAAATATTTTGAGCTTGGACCTTTACAAACCTAAATGCAACAAAACTGTATTCTACAGCTACAGAGAAACATAGGTGTTGTAAAGCTCTGTAAAACTGCATTTTTCTTCTTTAATAATATTGTTTTTCAGATGCAGGTTACACTACAAATGGTCACTCAATAGTTTATAAAGGAACTTTTCTACTATCGTCTACTGGAAAGTGTTGGAATGTGCATATGATAGAGAGAGGAGAGAGAGAGAGGAGAGAGAGAGTGTGTTTGTAAGTGTTCATAGTTGTTGATGTACTGTGTGTGTGTGTGCATGTGTGTGTGTGGCGCTCTGGCCCGGGGCAAAGCATGAAGTTACACCACCACTTTGACACAATATAGATTTGTTTTAGAGAATGAGACAAAGAGATGAAGGGAACAGGAGAGGCAGAGAGAGAGAGAGAGAGAGAGAGAGAGAGAGAGAGAGAGAGAGAGAGAGAGAGAGAGAGAGAGAGAGAGAGAGAGAGAGAGAGAGAGAGAGAGAGAGAGAGAGAGAGAGAAAAACAGCTAGAGAAAGAGTGTGTGAAAGACAGAACTAGTGGGCGAGACGGAGAAGGATGGAGAAGCAGAGCTGAGGGGGATGAATATACAGAAAAGCAAAAAAAAGTGAGAAAGAAGATTGGGAAAAAAAGAGTGACATGCATGCGCACACACACACACACACATATATACAAATGTCAATTCTAAAATATGCGTGTGTGCAGTGGAATATGAGGAATGAGACTTCATCAGCTCAGAGATGCTCTGCTAGCTTTCATCTCTCTTTATATTGTTTATTTGGGTTAATTAATTGTATTATTTTTTATTCATGTTATCTCTCACTCTGCTTTTTGACCCCACAATGTTTTTTTTGTTTTTACAGTGCAATTTCTAATAGAGCAAACACATAAAGTAGCTTTCTTTGTCTGGTAAAGCTTATTTCACCAATAAGCAATAATCATTACACCAATTGCCTCTCTTCTAAAACACCTCCCTCGCTTAAAAAAAAGAAGAAAAAATCTGGACTGGAAAGCTTCTGTAAACACTGTCAATATTTTATACGTAATCACACAGCGCTGCTCATTCATGCCCACGCTCTCAGTATTAGAAAGAGGCCAGCCTGGGTAAGCACAACCTTCAAACAACAGCGAAAAAGAAGCGCATAAAAATTTAAAGGGCTTCAATTTCTACTGTAAACAGAGCAGCCTGCGATGCGCCATCACCAGACAGCACTGCGGCTGGGATTTTGGGAGCTGTGGCTCATGTGTGTGTTTGAGATCCATTCAATAATGCAATATCAAATCATGTCTGTTTGGTAAAGGTGTATATGTGACTAAACATATTGAACTCATTTATAAAGGGGAATTTGGTGAGATTTTTTTTTTTGGATTGCACAAAAAAGCTATAAAATCCTTGTTTAAATACACTCAAAATGCACTTATGATCTAACGCACATCTGGAGGAGGTTAGAGACACATCAGGCTGCAAATACATACATGACGAAATCACCTGTGCGTAAATAGACACTAAATGAAGTCAACGTGTAAGAAGCATGTAAATCAAACAGGTGACACGCCCGTCAGAAAGGATTTGTTAGGATGGCGGTGGATGGAGGACAGGTGTTCACCGCCACCGTCACTTTCAAAGGATGGAAATCAATGATGTGCGTTTCAGTCCTGCATCCCCGCCATGACATCTGGAATGAGAGCTTCCAGAGTGTTTACCGCAAACACATCGATTCATGAAATACAGGGCGGAAGAAGGGTGAAGAAAGACATGTAGATCGATATGTACACATACACACACACACATACACACACACTGAGCTCGAGCCCCTCTCAGCTAAACAGATAAACCCCATCCTGACCTTTTTCTCGGACTTGTTCTTCCACTTGCATGTCAAATAAAAAGACCGGAGGACTTTTTTTCCCCTCTTACAACACTCACACACTCACTGTCTCACTCTCGCAGCTTTGCCGGCACACTCATGCAAACACATGAGCACATAAGGTTTTGACATTGGCCAGCGGCTTTATCTTTCACCAAAAAGACTAGTGTGATTTTATTAGATCGTGTCGGCTGTGATTGGTTCACAGTCAGTGGACAGAGTCGGCTTTTTCAGAGAGAGGGAGAGAGATAGAGAGAGAGAGAGAGAGCAGGGGAAAGAAAACTGAATTCTTGTATTACAGTAGAAAATAAATGAATAAATGTGCACAGATCTACTAGAATGTGAATACAATACTACTGTTTGTCCTTGAAATCAATCAATAGAAGCTGAATCTTTTCAAAATAAAGTTTGCTGGAGTGAAAAAAAACACAATTATCACAACTTTAATCTTAAAGTTTTATAAAACAACAACATTTTTAACAATGCTGTGTATGAATATATAGATGACAGGATAAAATAAACATTTTCATCAGGTCATCAGAAATGCATTTACATTATTATGCAGCTGGATTAAAAATACCAAATAAACACAAAAAATAATGTTTAAATGAAATCTCAGAGGAGAAAGTAGTTTGGGGGGGTGGGGGTTTCTTCTTATCCTTGTTTTGCCACAAAGCTGCTCTATTTTTTATTTTTGCCTGCGAGGGCACCTCTTAATTTGCTTTCTAAATCCTCTAAGCCAAAGCAGCAGCACTCAGCAGCAGCAGCACTTTTCTCTTTTTTTTTAATCTAAAAAAGAGACTTAGACTTAAGTCCATTTGTTTGACTGTCATCAAATAGCCAGAAGCAGAAGCAGAAGTTATTTGATTCTACAGAATCAATCAGAGAGGCACCTAGTGTAGTTTGACACCTGTTGTAAAGTAGTAGTTTCTCCAACTCTTAGTCTAGTGTCATAGTTTTGTGAATCAGACTTACTTACGTGCAAAACTCTAAAGATAAACCTTATTTTTGCAACGTCACTATTTGGAGCATTACAATCTGTGTGTGTGTGTGTGTGTGTGTGTGTGTGAGAGGCATACTGTATTTGTATCAATGCTTGTGATCATGAATATGTATGGGTATGCCTGCACCTTTGCGTATGTGTGTGTGTGTGTGCATGTGTGTGTATATACATCAGTTTGATATCTGCCTGCCTCCTCGATTGCCTCCCTGGCTGACCTTTTTCTCTCCAGCTCTGACAGTTCCCATTAAGACATAACAAAGGAGCATATTTCCTCAGCTCCGATCTCTCTCCCTCCGTCTCTCTCTCTTTCTCTCTCTCCTCCTTCTTCCTCGCTGCAGCCTTCTCCTCCAATATTCATCAGCACCATCAGCGCTTAGGGAGGTTGCTCTCTCTCTCTCTCTCTCTCTCTCTGGCTAACTCTTCCTCTCCATCTCTCTCCGTCTTTGTCCCGCGTATCTCCTTCCAAGATCTCATCTTGCTCCATCTCTGTCTCGCTTTTTTACCCTTTCTGAGTCTTTGTCTTGATCTCTTCCTCCCTCTTATGCAGAAGGGAGGAAAGCATGGGGTGGTGAAGGGGGTTGAAAGACTACACAAGCAACTGCTATAGGGCTGCTGACACACACAGAGATGCATATGCATTTAAGTGTTTAATCTACACCACGAGGAGACTTGGGAGTCTTTTAGAGTTGACTCTGGGCTTAAGTTTTTAATCTCCTCTCTCTGTCTGAGAAACCGCTTTCATCTACTAGTATTCAAACTAGAGATAGGGTGGCCTTAAGTCCAGAAACTGCAGTTCACCAAGAACCCATAAGGGGATTTAATCTGTGTTGACGAGAGCAAACATCCCCTCGCTACCACTTCATCGCTTTTTGGCACACATTGTTGTTGTATTATCCAGGTTTGCAGAAAAAAATAAATAATAAACCCATCGCATTAGGTTAAAATACCCTACACTGATTACAAAGCACACATCCTGCAATATTGATGGGACTTACTATGGAGCTATAGCTGCTGTACAAGTGGCTTTAAAGGGAGATGCATGTGATCAGAGGATGCCATCATGAATTACATTCAAACTATGGAATCAGGCCACTTGAATAAAAGATGCTGGTGTGTGGAGCCACATAGGGACATACTCAGTAGAACACTCATAGCATGTTCCATGTATGTGCAGAGGGCATGTGAACACTACAGTCGGCATGTTGTGTAATGCTGTGAGAGCCACATCAGCTATGACATCAGTGACAAGAGTTGATAAGATGAGCAATAAAAAAAATATCTTAAAACTATTTTTAAAAGCAGCTTCAGGTTTGTTCAAATATACATTTAATATTTTTGTTGGTTTTATGTCATTTGAAATTACATTATCCTCCTTAAAATGTCAAATGGTGTAACCACAAAAGAATGATACATATTAAATATTTTATGTATTTAAGTGGACTTATACTAATAATGACTTCATTTAAAAAAATTGAAATGTTTCCTGATCTCCATGATTCCCCAGATGAAATGTAATATTTAGAACAATTGTATTCCATTACCTTTATTTAATATAACAAGTTATAATGTAAGATCATGCCAAACTAGTTGATATGGTGTTTTATTGACAATTTAGTGTTTTTAAGCTAGTTGAATTATTTGGTACAAAGTTTTTATGGTTACACCACTTAGACATTTTTACCATAATCCTCTAATATATTCTCTCTAAATGGATTAAAAGCAGACATTTTATGCTGGGTCCACAAAAAAAGAATTGCATTGTGCAGTGTTATTCATGTTTATTTTCACATTTTAACCCCTTTAAATTTGACTAAACCACATGGACACAATAACACATCATTGACCCATGTCTCACTATAGGAGGCCACTCGACGAGCATTTATGGCTTTTACTGGCTCCTCCTGCACTTTTCTCTTTTGGGAGGTTAAGAGGTGAAGCAGGGCTGAAATGGTGGAGGGGACGGTTAAAGAGATTGAGGCCAGTGTTTTCATGGTTGGATGGGCTCACTGTATGTCTATACAAGAGCTGCTTGACTTGGCATTCATCATACACAATCCACTGTTGGACCACAAGTGTTTTGCATATGAGCAGCCATAACAATGAGTGTATAATTCACTAGTTCACAGTAAAAAAAAAAAGGATCATCTGTGTGTGTTGGTGAATGGCCGCACGCATGATGACACCCACGCAAATCTGTATATATGTGTGTGTGTGTGTGTGTGTGTGTGCGTGTGTGTCTGTGTAATATACAAAGGTCTGCTGTGGTCCCGAGGGTGGCTTAGAGAAGAGATCACCTGTGACATCATTTATAGTATGCACATAAAAACAGAGGCAGAAAGGCACGCAACACACACACACACACACACACACACACACACACACACACACACACACACACACACACACACACACACACACACACACACACACACACACACACACACACACACACACACACACACACACACACACACACACACACACACACACACACACACACACACACACACACACACACAATACTGCTCACATGTCCTGTGGTTCCTCTGGGATCAGTACATGAGCACAAAGCTTGTCTCTTTGTCTCGCAGCCCGTTGCTTCACTAAGCACTGTTCTAATTCACAGATTATTATCCGAGTCACTGACATCTTCGAGACACTTGGCGCAGATCCACAAACACACTGATTCACACCGTTCGCTGTTTCGCACAGGCACGGTGTGGATGCATCAATGTACATGAAAATCATCTGAGATAACCAATCCAAGGAATAGAGGTTTGGACATTTGAATCCCTGATGTTTGAAAACGTCAAAACAGATAAATGAATAGATCATTAAGAGCATGGTGTGACTAAAAGTCCAGTTTTTTTTATTGCTCTCATTAAGCAAAGCTCCTGACCTCCTGGCTGAGGAAGCATATTTAAGCCTTAATACTTCTTAAGTACCTGCACGAATGTGGCCACAGCTTAATTCTTTGGCTTTTTTACTCGTTCTTTGATCACATACAGTTCCAGTCAAAGTTTTTGACACACCTGCCTTATTTAATAAGAGTGTGTCCAAACTTTTGGCCAGTAGGCAAAACAGGAACGTTTAGACTTAAAGGTGCAGCGTGTAGAATTTAGTGACATGGCACATATGGCAGAAGTAAATATTTTTTAATTAGTGTATAATCACCTGAAAGTAAGAATCATTACAACAGGCGTGTCCATGCTATTCCATAAAGGGCCAAGCGGTACCCCTTTACAATAAATCTACCCCTATAAAGGCAGTGTGAATGGTTTATACCTGGCTTGTTAATCAGCTTGTGAACCCTTTCAAAATCATTAATACGCTGTTATAACTCATTGGCAAAAAAGGGTAACAGTGACCAATTGCTTGCCAAATAGTGATCCCATATTTATCTGTGTTCTTAGCTTTGTCTTCATCAGGCAGCATCCTTGGTTTCTATTGTTTGTTGAGTGGATTCTCTACATTTATTTATGAGTTATAAAACATGTAACACTAAAGGGAGCCTTATTGTCAAGTATGTAAAAGACTGAACCATCTATGAATGAATAATTAACATGTATAACCCCCAAAGGTAAGTCTTATTGTAACGTTGAAAACATATCACCAAGAAGTATCTGCTGACTGACAAAGTGACAAAATAGCAGAGATCTGATATTTAACCCAGATGGATAAGAATGCAGTAGTATAGTCTACCTTCATCTTGCCAAATAGTGACCCTGCATTGATATACGGGAAATTAGGTTAGAACACACAGCCTCACAGCCTGTGAAAGCCGACCTGCTCCAGCTTCATATCAATGAAACCTAACATCTCCATCCTGATATTTGCACTTGAAACACCAAACTGACTCGAACCCCGCTATTTTCTCACGAGCGGTTTGACTACTTTTTGTTTATTCATGCAACATAAACTGCACTTCTGAAGAGATATGAAAATAGATTTGAAAACCAGTCAGATCTTGTATGGCAGCAACAAGCTTTGGAAATTCATGAGGATGGTGATGTGGTTGGTTGTAAATGTGGCACAGGGAGACTGCGGGATGAGTCATTTTCAGCGTCGGGGGAAAACTGCCGGAGTGTTGACAGTTTAGACTCGGAATTTGGAATCAGCTTCAAGTATGAGAGGGGAGGTTTGTTATATTTGTTAAACATATATTACATCAACGTTACTATGTACTGTCTGTAATTGACTGTTAGATGATTTACACCGATGTTCCTCATTCCTACATCTGCCTTTCTCACTTTTACCTTAAATATGAGCATTAAACAGATCATATCATGTTGGAAGGAAAATGTTTGGGCATAGAAAGGAGGTGAAACATTAGTATAAAATGATTTACTCCTATAAAACATAGGAGGAAAACTGGATGTTTGATGGTGTTTCTACCTGCCTGCCTCCCACCTACACCTTCCACTCTTCCCCTCTTCCATCCTTCTCTCACTTCCTCTCATTGCATCTATCAACAGAACATGAAGCTGTTGTTGTGGTCTGGGCTGAGGTAGCTGTGCCACACTTTTTGAAGGGAAATCTTCAAATCCTCCTGACTTCAGGGGGAGAAATTTTTGGGTAACATCCAAGTAATCTTTTCCTTGTGGGAAAGTCTCATATTTGATAATCACAGCACCGCACCGCACCTCACCCTGCTCCATCCTCCTTTTCAGTCTCCTCTCACCACAAAATACAGCTCTCTCACAGTTGGGTGACAGAAGCGGGGTGCATATTAAGTCTTCTCAGAAGGTTTCTTAATCCCAGCCGAGCTGAGCCGAGCCAGGAAAAAGACACGCAGAGGAGATATCAGTGTGATTTTTTTTCTCTCTTTCCTGAAGCTTTGCTCGTCATTATCAACACCTCCACTTCGGGGAGGGCTAAGCTCCTCGTGACACGCACACACACACACACACAAAATACACATGTGTGGAAATAAAGAGTTCATATCCCCCCAGACAAATTAAGACCTACAGGAAAGCACCCACAACTGTACTGACACCCACAAATGAAGCTAAATGAAGATGAAATGAAGGCTGCTCACCCAAACATAGTAGCTGCATTTAGCATCTGCATTCAAAGGAAAAGCAGTGCTCAATCTACTTAGAGAAAACTTCTATAAAGGCAGTGCACACTCATGCACGCACACGCACACACACACAAACACACACACCTCAGAGCATGCAGGGAGAGTAGTGTGCATTTGCAAATCACCCTGAGGCATGTTGTACTGTACAACATGTAGAGTTACACTACCTCTACCTCATCCTCCCTCCCTCTCCTGGCGTTCCAGCATCTCTCCTTCTATCACCTGGCGGACCTTCATTCCCAGAGCTTCAGGTGTCAGGATTGGCTCTGTCACATTGGGTATGACTATGACTGCATGGGACTGGGACTGTTATATATATATATTTGTCTGCAGGGAACCTCTTTCCAAAGAGCTATAAAAGGTCTTACCTGTTCTAATTTATTCTATTTTAGTTGGGCATGTTATTTCAGATCTGAATGATTTGGGGCCTTTAATAAATGTGATGTGATATGAATGATAATTTACTGGAAATGACTTAAGCCGACATCATCAGGGTGTTTGTCACATGCTGTCACTCTAGAGACATATTGTGATCAGTGTGAGAGACTGAGGAGAAATAAAAACATAAAAAAATATGTACATAAAAAAAAAAAAAAGTTTCAATAGAAAGAACGAAGAATAAATAAATAAATAAAAATTTAGAAGAAGTGACTTCTTCAATTAAAAAATGCTGCTTCATTTTAAATGTGTTTGTAACTCGGCATCATTATAAATAAGGGCAACCTCAATGATTCTTCTAGTTTAAATAAAGGTTTGAAAACTGGAGACAATACTAAGATATACTGCTAAAAACTAGACACATTTAACACAAAATGAGCAAACACAGAACAAATGAATGACATCCTCTTTTTCATAGTTTTGCAGGAATTGTTTATCTGTTGCTAAAAATCTATAAAAAAGGTATAAGGAAAAATGATGTGTAATATTTTCAGATGTGGTTCTTTAATTATATTTCATATTAGAAATCTAAAATACTTTATCATTTTGTTACATTGCTATATTCACCTGAATCTGAAAACAGCCTGTAAAAGGATTTCAGGACTTCCAATTGGCTTCAGTATAGAATGCAGCCATTCTCAAAGCATTGAAAGTGAGAGATATTCATATTAAGAAAACTGTGAACAAATTAGCTTCTCATTCATTTTGAAATGCCTGCGCTGAAGGTTTCTACGGTCGATAGATCTTTGTTGGAGCTCACAAAGATTTTCCAACAACACCACGAATGTTCCGGGTGTCTCGGCTTTATCGGGAATGAATGGACCCGCGCTGACTCCTGTGTTCCCAATTTTGCTCCTATTATCTCCTTACGTACAGAGTAAACAAACCAATACAAAGCCGACAATATGTTACGAAGGTGTCAGCAAGAAAATCATAGAAATGGGTTTCTGTGGGCTGATGTGAGTCAGTCTGAAGATAATAATATAAAAATACAATTTAATCTCCTCTATTTAGTTATTATGACACATGTAAGTCGTATATTTTGTAAAGTATGAAGCAAAGCTCAGGGCTGCTCATTGAAAGTGACACAGACTTTATGAATAGCACGGCAGTAACAAAGGATGATATTATGGAGGCAGTTCCTGGTTAATAACTGCTGGCACCACACAGAGGACGTCCATATATGGGCAAAGACACTGTAGAATTTGTGAGGGTGGATTTTCTCTTTAATTGCTTCAAAAAAAAAAAAAAAAAAAAGCATCTCATGTGATGTGGATCCACGGCCGCGTCCTATTTCTGGCATTTGCCAAAAACCTTGCATAACTTTTAACACTGGCAGCAGGTACATTTAAAACGAAGGGTGCTTTCAGGTGTCAAACAGGGCTCGTCTGAACGCTGTGTAGGAGGAAGAGAGAGAATGAGAGAGAGAGAGAGAGAGAGAGAGAGAGAGAGACTGAGCCAAAATTGGATATCTGACTGCCAGTCTGTATCACGACTACATACTCTGCAGAGAAGGGTGAAAATGTGCTCTCTGTTTGACCATTGATCCGTGACTATTGGGCGGATCTGAGAGACAGGAAGATCTAACCTCAAGTTGTTTGTATGTGTGTGTGTGTGTGTGTGTGTGTGTGCATGT
The DNA here is from genome assembly GCF_963691925.1 of Scomber scombrus. Classification (NCBI taxonomy): domain Eukaryota; kingdom Metazoa; phylum Chordata; class Actinopteri; order Scombriformes; family Scombridae; genus Scomber; species Scomber scombrus. The sequence goes on from NC_084989.1 coordinate 4,532,360, forward strand.
ACGATCAGAACCAAATGTTTCTGGTCAGTGAGCTTCAGATGCTCTTTGTATTTTCTCCACCGTTGACTCATCTGTAGCATAGTATGGATGTCAAATGAGGCAAAATAACAGGCTGCCAGCTTTGATTATTGGGCTTTGCTTATTGGGCTTTGCTGCGTCGCTTTTTAAACCCGATCTAACCCCAACTTTAGCTGACTGTACCGACAACTGACTCTTCTACAAAGAGTCTGTGAGCAATTCAGCTGCACCAATATGGAAATGTGTGCATCATTGCTTACCTAACACCTACTGTAACCAGGTATATAGAGAGCGATCATGGTATCGATCACATTCATCAATCTAAAGGAAATTCTATGAAGTACATGTGGTGGTATACCTTTAGATAGACCACTAAACTTTTTCGTCCACCCTCCACACAGAGGTCAGAGGTCAAAGTCACAGATAGAACACTACCCTGGGCCTGACAGTGATTGAATGCCTTGCAAAGGACACTTAACCACAAGTTCCATAAGTTTCTTGAACATTTAGATCCTTGAACCCGATACAATGACACAATACTACTGGACCTATAACTCTACAGAATGCACCATTGTTTTCTGTTATTTTAATACAATATAGTTTCCTATAAGTGTCTCAAAACCTTTAACATTACACCACGTCTATATTGTATTGCATTCATTTTCCCTCATTCCATTACCCTGTTTTCTAAATGCTCAAAAGTCTTTTTTCTTCAATGTTATTCCAACAGTCTCAGCTGATAGATTAATGGGGATTGCAGCTTTTTATCTGGTCTGACTCATCCATTTCATTAAGCAGCAAAAACCACTCAGTCACCTGCTTTCTTGAGGACACACTTCTTATCGCGTCTCTTCTGCTGATGTGCCTGTGCGTCACTGCTAACTCACTCAAAACAAATTCATTCCATTTAACTTTCAGATGATATATCAATCCACATCACTTGGGCATCATATCATGACATTAGAAACAATAGATGTAGGGGCAGCCGCTTTACTTTTTATCTGGTCCTCAGTGTCCTGCTGGTTAAGCTGATGTGATAGAAAGTGACTGTGTTTAGCCTGGAGAAAACGCAGGCTAAAGAACAAACCAACAACAACATGAAGGGACCTGATACCAACGCTGGAGCAAAAGAAGATCCAGATGTCAAATTTTCTTATTACACCACTGTATTTGTGGAAATACTTCTAAGCCTGACTGGTTGGTGAAGATTGGGGCTGCCCACTCTCTATCTTCAAGCTCATTTTCATTTACACCAGACTGAAGTGTAACATTTAAAAAGGTCAACAGAATCCAGCCTTGTTGTATGTCTCTAAGAGAATCGTACAGTAAAATATCTCACTACTGAAAACTGGCTTAAATTCATTAGAAATGACTCAACTTCAGGGGCAACAACGGTCTAAAACATCTGCAGTAGCATTCAGGGGAAAGAAGAGATATAATACAGTTTAACGAATACACCAGCCAAAAGTTTCTTCATCTTAACCTGACACACACGCTCGTTCCTACACTTTGTTTTCGACCTTTTAAACTTCTCCAGATCACCAGACTAGTCTTTCCTCAGTCACCTCAGTGGTTTCTTCTCTATCTCACCTCTCTCTCTTCGGTGGGCAGACTTGTCGGTTGCTCTCTCGCCTCCCAACCGCGGTGGCAAGAGAGCGGCAGGCCGGGCGGGCGCGGCATCAGAGCAGCCGGGCAGCAGGAGGAAGGGCGGCAGTGATTTGTGGCGGTTGCTTTGGCGAAGGTTGACTGGCGAAGGAAGACGTTGAGGAGCTTAAGCAGCGAAGGCAAGACCATGGTCCTCAGCAGCGGCTCACCGCGGCAGGGTCGGGGTCACGGTGGCCCCCCGGGTGTCCGCGACCACGGGAGCCGGCGCCAAGACTTCGCTGTGTGGTGCTGCGACGTGGAAGAGGTCACGGTGAGGAGGCAGCCCGGAAGGCGGAGCGTGGCATAGACGAAGTGTCATGCCTGGTGGATGCTGTCAGATGTCACATGAAAGAGGAGGGTGATCACTTCATTCCCTCATCTTCTTCACTCTTCCTCGAAGGCTTCTTCCCCCCCCCCCTCGGGCTCACAAATGAAGGATGTCACAGCAAATTCGGCAGTCTGTTAAACATCCAACTATTCAACAGCTTCCACTCCGATGCAACTGAACCTTCTGTTTCAGCTCTGCCTTCCTTCTTGCATGGCTCAGATCAGTCCTCAGCTGGCCCACAGCTCCTTATTAAACCACCGCCGGCGTCACTTTTTTTGATTTTTTTTTTTTTTTCTTACAACCTCCCTCAATGAGTTTCTTCGACTGTCCTCCCCACTGCAGCGTGGCGGCTGATGGCTCGCCTGGCTGGTAACTCAATAAATCAGCACGCAACAGAGAGGAAGAGGAGGAGGAGGAGGAGGAGAAAAGAGAGACGGGAAGACGGCGACGGCAGAGTCGCTTTCCATTAGTTGTAGATGGAGCTGCGTTGCTGTGGAGCTGCTGCTGGTATTATTACTACTACTACTACTCCGAAAAAAAGAGAGAGCGGTAAAGAGGGAAAATTAGAGAAAGAGAGGAAGAGGAGAGAGAGAGAGAGAGAGAAAAGGAGCATGTTCTGGGAAGTGTTTCGCTAAGAGAAAGAGAGAGGGAGAGAGAGAGAGAAAAAAGTCTTTGCACAAAAGAGATGAGATGATCTGTTGAGGATAATCAGAGAGGAAGGAATACAGAGAGAGATAGAAAGAGAGAGGTGAGTGAGGGAGGGAGGGAGACCAGAGGGGGAGGGAGAAAATTATGTTTTCATCCATATGCATACACACGCAACGTAGCAATGTTTTTTTGGGTTATTTTTTATGTTTTGTGTCCATCCTCTGTTAAAAGAGAGAAAAAAGGACACCTTACAATATTAAGTATACAACTACTGAATCAGTCAGTCTATAAAACTTTAATACAAAAGCTTCATAAAAGTAGCACTGATCTGATTGGATTACATCATACTGTGCAGGCGTACATCTCTTACTGTATGTATAGTGTGTGTGAGACATCATTCTCCATACTGATGATTTTTTTTTTGGGTATTGGTGGTATATTGATAGATGTTGTTGCTGAATATCTCCACAATTGTGTTTACATACTGATGTTCTTTTTGACTGCGTCTCTTGATCTGCGCAAAATATGACATCAAACTGTCTGGAATTCTTAAAAAAACTGGACTCGTAAAAAAAAGATAAAATGCGCAAAGAAACACAATTTAATGGAGTTCATTCAGGATGCCCCAATGACTCAATCCCCCCAATATTATCCCCAATATATCAGTTTAATAACACTGTGGGCGTACAGACAGACAGAGGGAGACAGTTAGAGAGAGATAATAACGAGGGTCTTGCCCACTGCAGACTGGGCTGTTTATTGGGGCAGAAAAGGCAGCCAGTATTAATGCATTATTGCCCAGCTCAGTGGCTCTGCCTCAGCAAGCACGCTGTATAGTACTACTCTCAATGGCACAGACAGAGAGCAAGAAAAGCACAGACACTACCTGGCACAACCACAGACAGGCCAGCCTGCAAGAATTCATAGAAGATTTAAAGTAGATTCTGCGGGCGTAAAGTGTATGTGTTTGTTTGTTTGTGTGTGTGTGTGTGTGTGTGTTGCTCCAAGGGAATTTCTCAACCACTAGAAATCGCTGTGACAGTTACCCATACTGCCCTCTGTCCACTTGTGTATACATGTGTGTAATGTAAATGTCTGTGTGCGCACGCCGCAACCATGGCGACAGGTGAAAAGGGGCGTGTGGTGTGTTCTTTAGCACACCACAGGCTGCACGCACGCACGCACGCACGCACACGCACGCGCGCACGCACGCACGCATGCACGCACGCACGCGCACACACACACACACACACACAGACACACACACACACGCACACGCACACACACACACACACATTATGATGCTGGTAAAGGTCACAGAGCAGTTAGCCACTGCTTTGCACAGGCACCTACAGGCTAGCATACTCATTATACTCTGCTAGTATCCTAAAAATAGGCTCAATAGGGAGGTTTTTTTGCACCCACCGTGCTGTGCCACCCAGGCAGCCCTCTCGGGCTGGAACAAATCCCTCCTCTTTCAGGCTGTCAGGCCCTACTTCCAACCGCGGCCTAACCTTAGGCATTCATACTCAAGCATTTAATTGGAAGAGCTTGTTGGGGGGTTACACTAAGCCTGGGAGGAAGTGATGCTTAGGAGTCTCGTTTCGAGGGGGAAAAAAGTCTTCTTTACTAAATGTAGGGTTTGGAGGGAGTTAAGCTGCTTCTTCCTCACCCACTACATCACTCTACCAATCAAATGAGCCCATTTGGAACCATGTGTTTTCAGTTACTTGTGGCATGTTATATGACAATAGGAAAACTTGAGGAACACTTTCATTCTATTATGCTGCATTGTTTGTATTGTGTCATTTGTTGAAGTTGGTTTAATATCTAGCAAGATAATCACAATTTGATAGCTTCGGTTAATACGTTTCTAATTCTTTTATTTTGAATCTGCAGAAAGTGTTTGTATCCAGGATGAATTATCACCGGGAATCAACTGCAAAGTGTGTTTTATCTCAGATGGCGGACGGCCTAAAAATGAGACCGGTTCACCAATCAATGGCTCGCAGCATGTAGTCAGATTGTGTTTGGCTGGTTGGTATTAGCCAAATCCACAAAGAGATTCTGCAGCTTTTGCAGCCACTAAACCAGTGCATATGAGACAAAAAGATAGTTTATAAATGGTAAATAGTCTGTACATATATATGTTGCTTTTTCACTAGTCACATTCAGCCATTCACACACATTCATACACTAATGGCTGGCTGCCAAGCAGGGTTCCAACCTGCTCATCAGGAGGAAACTAACATCATACACACATTCATACACCACTGACACAGCCCTCAGGAGCAATTTTGGGATAAGTATCTTGCCCAAAGACACATCGACATGTGGACTGGAGGAGTCGGGAATCAAACCTATGATCTTCTGATTAGTGGACGATCCGCTCTATCTCCTGAGCCACAACTGGTCTGGGTGGAGTTATTAGCGTCTTCACATAGTTGTAACTGTGTGCACACTCACTCCTCTCTCTCTCTCTTTAAATCTTTGAGCTTATGAGACATGATATTGAATTAATATTGAATGATATCAAACTTCAGTCACACATTGGGGAGATCAGGTGGGTATGGAGCAGTAGGCTTATCTTAAACTTAAGCTACTTAAAAAGAGAAATGCTCTGACAACTTTGATACCTTGAGTTCAGGGTTCATCCAGAGGTTCAGTTTTACTAAAACCTTGAAACTGAGTGTAACTGCTGACTTATGTAGACGTAGAAACACAGAATATTAATTACAAACAGATCCAGACTGATCCAGTGCTAATTAAGTTACTGCTGCTGTGCTGCGTGCGTAAATGCGCACAGCTTCTTTCTCAGTGTGCAGACACACTTATAGTTTCAGCTGCTGTGTGATGATGCGGCCAGATGTGACACACGGCCAGCTGTGGGCAACAAACAGAACATCAGTAGTACAGTTTATGAGACTGAATTTGCTATCTTTTCCCTTCTTTAAGGGGGCAGCCCCGAGGTGATTTATTGTAAATCCAATCTTGTTGCTTGATGTATTATTTCTGGTAGGCTAATATGATCTAAACCCCCCAACAAAAATGGTGTGTGATCCTTTCACATGTGATTGGCCACCAAAGTTGAGTCTAGTTCAACTTTTGTAGAACAGCTGCTGGGGGGTTATTGCTGTTCCCTATGCTGTCACCACTCCTGCAGCGTAAATGCACTACCCCTATGGGAGGAATGCCATTTTTCACGCATTGCTGGATTTTGTATGAATCCTGCCTAAGAAGGAAACCCACACAGAAAGTTGAAAAGCCACTTTACTCTTCCTGTAAGCTGTAAGTCTAGCAAAAGCTACAAGTAGAAGAAGTCCATCAGCCCTGCCTAGCCCATTTTATAAATTGAGATTTGGGTTCTATATGCATGCATGTGTGACAGTGTGGTGCAGAGAGAGAGAGAGAGAAAGAGAGAGAGAGAGAGAGAGAGAGAGAGAGAGAGAGAGAGAGAGAGAGAGAGAGAGAGAGAGAGAGAGAGAGAGAGAGAGAGACAGCTTTATGATTAGGACCCAGCTGGCTCAGTGATAAATTAAACTGATTGTAGATTTGATGGGCTGCTACTGCTACTTATAGACCAGCACCTGTCCCAGCACTGCTGCACACACACGAACGCACGCACACACACACGGATACAAACTTTTCTCTCTCTCGCAGGCCCTAATTAATCATTAGCAGGAAGAGTGAGCGGAAAGCTGTACGTAAGTTTGGATGCGTCTGACTCACAGAGGTTCGTAGCTTACAGGAGGAGAACTGGTTCACTGGTTGGCCGTGTGAATGATTTAGTGGCTGTGTATTGTGTACGGTGGTGATCCCTATACTCTTCTAGCAAGCTGACAAACTGCTTTGAAGGCTGGCTGCAATGCTTTCACTGCCTGCCCTCTCTGTCAGCACAGCTCGTGTCTTCGGGGGTAAATAATGCCCTGGGTTTTCTGGGCCAGAGCCCCACACACACACACGTACACACACATATAAATACACACATGCACACACACCACATGACTGCACGAAAACACACAATCTTGCCAAACAACGCGAAAACATACGTATATTTAAACCAGGAGAAAGAGACGTAAGAAAATAAGGAAAAGAGGAAAAAGAGCGGTGAGGGGAGAGGAGAGGACGTAACAAAGAAAATTAGAGGAGGACTTGAGCGCTGCAGGTTCTTTACATATGGGGGATAGGTTGCCTGGATACAGTGGAAGAGAAACTCCCATCTAAATTTAAACCTGGAGAGGAGGAGAGAGAGAGAGAGGCAGGTGAAGAGATGAAAGAGTGCGAGAGAGGACAATGGAGAGGTGAGAAGAATGAGAGATATGAGAGGTGGAGGGTGATGAAAGAGGACAGAGGAGGACGGCGAACATGACAGAATACATGCTTGTACAGATACATACAGAGGAATACACGGACTGACTGGGCGAGAAAGCTAGAAAGTAAAGATAGGAAGAAAAGAAAAGAAAAGGGAAGAGGTTGAGGGCTAAGAAGTAAACCTCTTACGGCTAAGCCCCTCATCAAACACGTATTGCCATCAGAGCCAGCAGACGAAAGGGAAAGAAATCTTCCTTTTTTTCAGGTTTTTATAATTGTCTGAGTAAGCCTGCATGTGTGTGTGTGTGTGAGAGAGAGAGAGAGAGAGAGTGTGTGTGTGTGTGTGTGTGTGTGTGTGTGTGTGTGTGTGTGTGTGTGAGAGATCATCTCTTAGTTCCAGGTTCATATTGGTGGTGATACAAACTGACAAATGGACAGACACATAAGCAGAAGCCTTCTTTAAAAAGGTTACCAATAAGATATACTCTAAATGCATACTGCTCTTCTTTTATAAGAGTATCCTGGTGACACACACACACACACACACACACACACACAAACATGCATGACGTGCCCCGGGGCGGGAGGTTTGTTAGTGCACAGAAACAAACCAGCGGTGGCATTGATGAACGGCTGTGGTTTCCAAATGAAGCATTGCATGATGCTGTTAGATGTTACACTGAGCCTGGGCTGGGATTGTTTCTATCAGGGAGCCAGCAGCTCCCCTCCCTGGCCGGGAAATCACAACACAGCATGTAGCTGCTGTGTCACCGTGAGCACTGGGGAAGCTGATGGAAGTTTTGGCATCTCCTCCTCCTCCTCCTCTTCCTGCCTTCGCCTTATTGCCTTGCTGCTCCTTCATTTCCAGTAAATGTCTATTTGCATTGAAGAGAGGCCCCCATTTAGTTTGTCATTTAAGATGCTTTCCCTGAATTCCCCTCCGGTACTTGGTGATAAATTGAAGTAACGGCCGCTTGCTGAGCAGGGGAGTGGTTCAGAGGGAGGGTGGGGGGGTTGTGTAAATGCTCTGAATTGCTTGTTCTGCCATGACGGGTTGCGCTCGGGGAATGACGAAAGATCTAAATGCCTTCTTGGCAAGATGTCCTCCTGATGTCTACATACCGTAATTGTTAACCTGCTCCCTTGAAAGGTCGATCTCAGAGGCATCGCTTGAGTTATCAGACTAATGGAAGAGCACTTTAGATGGATTCCACTAAGGGAAATAGCGAGTGGCGGTTGATGAAGGCTTTTTAAAATAACAAATAATGAAACGGGGACATCGTTAAAAAAAAATGGCAATGAGCATCTCACGACATGCATTGGCAAAAGGAACAAGCCGCTATCCTTGTAGTTTGTGGCATATAGACTTTAAGAAGTGGTATCCAGAAGGCTGAGACGGTCATTCTGGAGGAACTATTTAATCTCTGATGATGACGAAATGAAGGAATTTTCCCACATATCGGAATGGTCGATGAGGATTTAAAAGTCTATCAATCATGCGAAAAAGTAAACTTGGATTGTGAGGTCAAATTAGAAAAATACTTCTCCCAAGCATCCTTAACTGTGGCATTAAAAGCCTTCATCAAATCCCTTAACGTGGGATGTAAAGACCAACATGTCTGGAAGTCCTCAAATTCCTCTCACATCCGATTACATCCGATCTTTGCAGTAGTAATGTTCAAACAAGAAGTGGCTCGTCTAGAGACTTCTGTCATGATTGTAAAATGCTGTACCGCATCAACAGCATGACGGGTATCATTTAAAATTTTAAGAAGGGGGTCTTACAAAACTGATCTCGATGTTGAGGCAGCAAAGACTGAGTTAGGGAATAATGAAAGAGCTCATATTTTAGTACGACAGATGTTCGAAGGGTAGAAGCCAGGAAAATTGGGAAAACTGCCAAAGGGTAAAGAAGGCTATATAAGGCAAAGCTGCAAACAGAATTTTTAAAATAAATTTGATGTATGACTTTGGTTGGCGGTATACAAGAAAAATAAGATACAAGAAGAACAAATAAGGTTGAGTGCCTACTTTTAAAACAAACTTGAAAGGCAATAGACCTCATAAAAACTTTAGCCACTCAGACGCTGATGGGAGGTCAGCGTGTATAAGGACGAAGACGGATGGAAGATGAATAGGCCGGTTTATTTTAAGGGTGTTGTTGAGTTTAGTCCAAAGTTCTGTCGGCATAACAAAGTCAATGTAAAACGTCTTTGACATTAAAAGAGCTCTGAAGTCTGGCAGCGACCATGGGAATACAATTGGAATAATTCACTATGTTTGATGAACACAGAAAACTTCTTTAAGGCTCAATTAAAAATTTAAGTGGTAGATCTACTCTGAGGGACCCAAAGGAGTTAAGAACGAGGTACACATTAAAGGATGGGATCACGATTTTTCGTGTCAGGTGCCAAAGTGAACATTAAAGTAGGGTTTTTCTTGCCATAATCATTATTCTTGTTCAAAGTAACCATTAGAAGATCTCTTACACAATGTATCTATGGGTTTGGTGTTGCATTACTGATGTCATGCTCAATCATCTCTAATTGGGAGCCCTTGATGTTTGAGTCTGAATGAGTCATAAGGGCTGGTGATGTAATGATAACAAGAGTTGACTTCCTCCTCTGTGTTTTGTGTGAGATGCTGAACTGAGGAGCACTGATAATGAACGCAACAGACAGACACTTCAAAGTAAGTAGACCTGACACACCTCGAGTGGTTGGAGAAGTGGAGGATGATTTTTTTACAGCTTGGAAATGATTGGTCTGTCCTCCAATTGGCCTTTAGCACCTACTACCATGGGTGAGGCGGGGAGTGTGAAAGACTGATTGTTGTTTTTTCTGTTGGCTTGGTATAGAAATGTTTTGTGTAAAGAGTGCGTAGAGGCGAAACGTTTCCCGAAATTTCTGCATCCGTTGTACCTTAGAGTTATATCAAAACTACAAGGATAGGACACAAAGTCACCGGCGACTCAACTTGCGTCATAGCTCGCTCGGTCCCAAGGGCGACGTTGAACACTCATTATTAATATGATGTCTCTGGGACCGCCACCTTGTAAGTAACCTCCTGGGGTCATGTCAGTGTCAGTGCAACACATTAAGGTGATGGACGAACATTGTCGCACCTGGATGAAATCGTCCATCATAAAGGATGGGTAAAGGAGTATAACCCCCTCTATCCTAATTGTACTCATGTACTGAAGGTGGTATGAGAAGGGCATGTGTGCATACTTTGATCTTATGACCAACGTGGTTAACAAAACTACAACAATAGTTCATTTATGACTGAAACCAACCCTAACCCAATTGTTTAGAGTTAAAGAAGACTCAGCGAACCAGTGTTTCCCATACAAAGGCCCAGGTAGATCAATTCTTGAGTGAACACCAGTACATTTTTGTGTCTTCTGATAGTCTGCATGTGAGATGTTAATTGAACATCTGTAAATTGTAGCATCTGCCTATAGTCTACATATGAGGTGTTTATTGAACATCTGTAAATTGTAGTATCTGTAGCATCTGCCTATATGAGGAGTTTATTGGACTACTGTAAATTTTAGCCTCTGCCAATAGTCTGCATCTGAGGTGTTTAGGGAACATCTGTAGAAAAGCTGAGTTACACCCTCCTCCCTCTCAACTGCATGAACATCAGCCACAGTGTATCACCCACTTCTCAACCTGTGGAAAACACTACATGAACTATTTATCATTACTTATTGTAAGTTTAACTAAAGTCCTTTAATTTTATTACTGTTGTGCCCCAAGTTGACCTCAGTCCTATATGCATCTATACAATATAAGTTTTTTCTGCTATCTATTTAAACTTTTGATTAAAATAAATGCTTGGCTGGATTTAAGTGAGAGCTGAAATTCAAGTGGTTCCAACAGATATGAATCAAAAAGAGCATTCAAGTTTAAAGACCAGTAATAAATACTGAGAACATTTTGTTTGCTATGTAGCTGCAGGAAAAACAGTGAGTGTAAATTTCAAATGTCACTGCTTTACATTGTTTTTGTTTTTTTAAACTGTTAAAGACTATTTGCTAGCATACAATTTGTGAATCAACAATAAAATGTAATTGGATTGTATCTAATTGTGTGTAATTGGTGTCCTGAGGATGGTGTTGGAGATTGCTGCCTAAAATGTAAGTCAAAAACCTCCCATAGGTCACTTTGTCAGCAGTCTGTATATAGTATATAAGTTTTTTTAACCACTTAAGGGTAGTATTGGGTGATAAAATGACATCAGTGAATACCATTTACATCAAAATGTACTCAATTTGATGATTTGTAGCTCCCAATGATCCTGTTCTAACTTGGGAGTCTCACCGAACATCAAGCGAATGCTTCAAACTGAAGCTAAAGACGTGAGATTTGAATGTAAATATAAGGAGGAGAGGAAGCATCTGGATTCTTCATCCTTGAAATCACTCAAAGTGATCAGAATGACACACACATTAATGAGAATGCATGCACATTCACAAACTCATTCTGTCTGCACCGGCACATAGACTCAAGGTGCCCAAGCATGTACGTAAACACACCAAAACTGTACAGGCGCACTTGAACACACCGCCAAGCTTCATTTGCTATTTGATATGCAGCTTGCTTGCTCTTTTAGTGTGTGTGTGTATGTATGTGTGTGTCTGTCGGGGTGTGTGTGTGTGTGTGTGTGTGTGTGAGAGTTATATGGATGCTCAGTTCCAGAAGAGACATAAATCAAGTTCAATTTATTAGACTATGAAGTGCAATATGTCATGCTGAACGTGCGTCTGTGCATTTGTGTTTACACATTAATATGAGCTTTAGCATACAGTAAATCACTTGTTGCTCTCCCTCCCTCTCTCTCTCTCTCTCTCTCTCTCTCTCTGTCACACACACACAAACACATATAATTTGATACAGTAGGCCAAGAGAGCAAACTTTCACACACACACACACACACACACACACACACACACACAGAGTGCATATTGACTTATCAGACAGCACAAAGGAGGAGAAAAATGTTGCAATATAGAAAACAGAAAGGATTGTACAAATACTAAGCAGCACAGAAAGAATGTATGATCAATCACAAGAATTCACATTCATCATCTGCTTTACACAATCAAACAAAGATGTATAAAGTGAGGATGAAGTACATGCATCAACTCCAAATATTTAGTTGTTGATTTATTTAATTTTTTTTTTTAATCAAATATTACACTTTTAATTGAATTTTATATTGGAATTTATTTTCGATATAGTTGAATAACCATGATAATCACTTGTATATCACTTATATATACACGTTTTACATATTTACTACATTCCAACAAAATACTGCATTACATATATTAAGACTCCTTCATTCTTAAAAATTACACACATATTTGTTTGATTAGTACAATTTTTGTGTTTTTAGTAACTGCTTTTTAGTTTTTTCTTATTTTACGTTACGTTACGTTAGGTTAGGTTACGTTACGTTACGTTACGTTAGGTTAGGTTACGTTACGCGTGGCTGTCTTAGCTGTGGATGTAGCTACTGTAAACCAAGCAATTTCCTGTGAAGGATCAATAAAGTATCTATCTATCTATCTATACCTAACTAGGTATCTACCTACCTATCTATCTAAAATAATGTTCATACAATGGATCACATAAAGTCATGCACTTTTTTCTGTGTGGAATTTCTTTCAATATTCACTTTTTGTGTATAATATAAATCCTACAAGTTTATATAGAAAAATCTGTGGGTATTTCTTTGAAGTTATACAAGGTGAGCTTTGGAACGGTTAATAACGGTTTGGAAGTATTTGTGTGAAGAAGGTGCAAAATAGGATTAGCACATGATCCCTTGCCCAAGAGCACTTGGTCAATGACGTAGGGCAGATGGGGAAAACTTCAGAAGTTTGGTTTCCTAGAGTCAGAAAAAAGTAAAAGAAACGCAAAACCCATTCATAAAGGAGTTGTCTAACAGATCCCAGTGTGCCGGACAGCACTTTGTTGGAAAACATGCAGCAGCTGATGCACTTTTGGAGAAAGCATCCATGAAATATTAAACATTTCATATTAAACATGTGTCTAGAATGTTGAATACAGCAAGTTGGAGATATGGGGGTGGTTGAAGAAAAGGAAGGAACTGAGATGCCTTTAGTTCTCTGGGAGTTACTGAATTACAGACCGCCATCCGACCTCCGAGCAATGTCCCACACACACACACACACACACACACACAGTAAACACACACAAATCCAAACACACATACACACATCCAGACAAACAATGGAAAGGCATGATTCATTCAAATTCATATTCACATTCCATGGCCCGAGAGAAAACCGGGCATCCTTTATCACAGGGAAGAAGAACACTCACGACACGTAATTCATGTCAGGTCTGCTCGCACATTATTCTGATGAATTGCCCAAATAAGAAGGAAGAGAACATTGTGAGAATGTATGTGTGCGTGTTCACTCATAAATATTCCCTAAAAGAAAAAAAAAGAGAGGAAAAAAAGGAAAGATAGTTGAACTGGGTTGAGGGTATTGTTGAGAGGGTTTGCTCTGTTGTGTCAGTCAGATATGCACATTTTGTCACGGTATGACACATATCTTCTGTTAGGCGTTTTTAAGCACGGGGGCGGATGGCTTTTAAGCAGAGTGTGTTTGTTCCTGGCTATTGCACCGTGTCTCGTTATGTGATGTAACCGTGAGTTGATAACTTAGTTACGACACAGAAGTGGATGAGCAGTGTTGGGCTCAGCTGCCTACTCTGAGGTACATACTGTATGTCCTCTGATTGGCTGCAAGAATGTAGATACACTAAAGAGAAATGACTGTTTGGATGCAAGTATACACACATTTATGTAATAGAATAGAAGACACTGCAAGCCCTCTGCCTTCCCTGTCAGTCACTTTCCAGGCCTCACTTAATAATGAATCTGCTGTAAATCATTACTTTGGCTTCAATAAGCAACAATGCAAACCATTTATTATGTCAAACTGAAACCATTAAATTTGATAAGGTCCTAAAACTTTCCCTTCCAAAAATTATGATAAATCCATTCTCATAGTAGAGTCATTTTGGCGAGAGTAACAACCCTGATTCATGGCTAATATCAAGCAGAGCTTGACGGGCCCCATATCATCCTATGGGGCACCTCGTGTTGATGGATAGCCCCGCCCCCCCTTGAGCAATTTGTCGCTTTGATGAATGGGCATGGGACGACTGGCAGCCACAACAGCGAATCGGAGTCCTGTCGCCGGGGGTGATAAACGGCCGCGGTGTCGACGCTCCTTTTGCGATGGGAGACCTTGGCCAACAACCTCCCCACAGGAGCAGAAACTCTTAATCAGACGTCTGTAAGCCAGAAACCCCCCCCGAGCTCATCCGAGAGCGGTGTCCATCTATCAGGGGAGACGCTTCCCTTTAACTCATGGCAGGTTAACAACTGACCTGCTGGCGGACAAGGAGAGAGAAATGCTTAAAATCTCCTGTAAAATATGTGACGACGGACCTTAGACCCATCTTCTAAAGACGAGCCAATTTCAATACGGCCTTGAGTGTGATACATGAAACATATTTTGTGTTACAGAAACAGAGACAATGAATTTATAGACTTGATTTTGAAAAATCAAAAGCAAACATGGCTTCTTAGGACTCAGCAGCGTTATTTCAATAGAAGTGACATGTGATGCTAACCCAGCGTGACCCATCTTTGACCTCTTCTATACAATAAAGCACAAGATATCTATGGGATCACATATGCTATTTTAATGGGCGCAGCTTCTCCAGCTATTACAGTAAAAGTGGAGCCTTCCTCAGAATCTCACAGACCACTGTGCATAGCCAATCTTCTCACGTGACACTGATCAGCCAATCAAATCCGTGCATTCGGACATGCGGAGAGACTGGACTGTCAGTGAGATACACACGGAGAAAAGAGGAGAGACAGAGGTGGCAGATAAGAGCTTTATCTTATTCTTTTTGATTTGATCATTTATTTGAATCCCACAAGTTGAGTGTAAATACTAATAAATGAATTCTACAGTATTTATTTGACAGTCTCACAGATGCTGATGGAACTACAACGCTACTTCAAGCTACTGAGAAATAACACTGACATTATGATGTTCTGGACCTTCACTTGAGGACATTTATACAAATTGGACCTCAGTGAATTATAATTGAATACCCCCTACTGTATACTATAGTGAGTGAGAGATATCATTCAGATGACTGGGAACAACCTGCTGACTGTGAGATGATGCAATAGCGGCGCTCGCTCAGAAGTCGAAGTAGAAGAAGTTGAATCCTGCAGAGAGCTGAAGCACCGACATAAATCTCCCAAACACAGAGCTCATTAAAAGCAAACCGGCCCGGCTGCTTACTTTTATGTAACAGGTATCAAAACAAGAGGAATGACAGCAGACTATCAAGCAAAAATGTTTGAGTTTAGAGGTGCAGTGAAACACTAATTGGGTTCTGTGTGGCTCTCCTGTGGGAAAGCTTTGGTGTGTGTGTGTGTGTGTGTGTGTGTGTGCGTCTCTCTCTCTTACACACACACACACACACCTGGTATCAACCTATGGACATAACAAGAGGAGGAGGAGAGAGGGAGGAGGAACAAAGTCAGAGCGTGTGGAACTCCCACAATGCATTGCCTTACTTCTCTATCGACCGAGCTGGAATGAATCAGGCTGCGGCGGCGGCGGCAGAGGAAGTGGATCATTTCTCTCCCTTTATCATCTCTGTGTCACACTAATGCTGCCGGGTAAAAAAAAAAAAAAAAAAGGAGAAAAAAGATGGAGGGACGAATAGAGAGAATAGCGTCATCTCCAAACTCCACAAAGGAACAAAGTCAGTCAAGCTGACAGCGACGGAGAGATACGGAGAGGTGGAGAGAGAGAGAGAAAAACTGGAGGAGCCACATGAAATGCATAATAGACAACACTATATTCCCTATTCTTTTAATGCTGTTTACTCATCCTTTACTTTTATTTTATATAACTGTAAGCTGTGCTCAGAATAGAACTTTTTTTTAAACTTTAAACATTATTGAGCAGTCATATAGCAGGAGAGGTGCAGGTGTATTTGATGCTTCCTGTAGTTATTTCAGTCATAGAGCTAGACTACTGGAGCTACCTCTGCTATATTACAGCAGCTTTAGACACTGTTTCTATCAGATAGGGAAAGGAACTTGCTGGAAATGTTGGTAATGTGCACATAACAAGGTCAAAGGTCAAAGTTCAACCAGCTAGTTGATCTGTAAACTGTGATGGTTGTTTTACAATCATAGCTGCATTAGTAACCCAAGGGGCCCCTGGGCACTGAAGCTCCCAAAACAACTTTTACTTTATAATGATTGCATAATGCTGCTGTCCAGTGGAAACCTTGTAACTCCTGATTTGAACTCGTATGTATTGGACATACTAGGTTTCTGACAGTGACCATGATTATATATATGTTTTTTCTCTCCCATCATTAAAGGCCCCTTCTGCTCAAGGGCCAGCCATGGATAAACTGGGTAATGATTTTACCATTTACTTGTATTTTCTCCTCCTAATAAGTTTGATTAATGTTGGGTTTGTGTGATTGCTTGTTGTCCCCCTACATGGAACTTCATTTAAGCAATGCTGTCACATTCCCGGATCTTAGCAATAACTTTAGTGAGTACAGAGTTACCATAACGACAAGAAATGATGACCAAATATACAAAAATAAGATCCAACCTGTGACAAACTGGATTTGTGAGTTAAAGAGTAACTTAACTGCTGAGAATCCTATTTTTAACTTCTCCTCTTAATGCAGTGATGTAGAAGTGTGCTCCAGGGTTCATCTGTACCCTGTGTGACATCACTGTTAGATCATATCAATATCTGCACTCTTACTCAACTGATGCCACGGAATAAAGTACAAAGTCAACCTAATTCCAAGTTTGACATGAGTATGTTTTCCCTCAGCAGGTTAAATATGAACAATCTGATCATTTATTCATGTTTGATACTGCTGTAGCTCTGCTATAAGAAGTAGCATCTACTGTCACTCTCATTTTTGTCATTTTACAAGGTAGAAAGACAGGACATTTTTTCCCAAAAAACATTATGTTTGAAACACATTTGCATATCAACTTAAATATTGGGTTTTAGTACAATGCAAAAGTGCCTTCACACTTAAATAGCCATGTTTAACATATAATATCTAAGCTGTTTATTTCTGAGCCTTCTTCTTCCATCGAAGGATGAATGTACAAATGTCTTTGTCGCAGAGCATTAATAATGTCAGCAGCTCACAGTCGTACCATTAGAATGATGTGGAGGTTACAGGTGATCAGAGGTGAAAGAGTAAAAGTTATTCCTAAAGCTCATTAGTTCAACTTGTTTTTCTGCTTTACATATTTTAGAAACATCTGCAGAGAAAAGATGTTTTACCTTGGGACTTGAAGAGATTGAGATGATGTATTAAGTCTAAGAAGATGTAATCTAATTTAAAAACCAAGGTGTACAGTCGTGCGCACATTACGCAATGCAAGCAGCATATGATCCTATCACCCAGGCCACATCTGGAGGCTGTCTGGCTCAGACAGTGATTGGATCTTGGTTAAAATCAGCCAGGTGTAAATGTAATCCCAACAGCCTGCTGGACCCGGTGAGAATCTACTACTTTCTGCCCACAAGTTCTAAAACAGCACATCATGACTTCTAACTTTGGCACCAGGCCTGCCTACCTGCACCATTTCTACATCCTCAATCACAATGTGACAAAATTAATAGCCGGTCTGCAGTAAATTAATAGCAGGTGTAGCAGTAAAAAGCAAGAGCCGTACCATTATCTAGATAACATATCTAGATCCAGGAGGAGTTTTTAATGCCAGGTGTAAATGTGGCGAGAGAGAAGGGCAGAGAGAGGCCGGAAAAGAAAGAGAAATGAGGCGTGAAAAGGATAGGGAGGGAAGTGCCAGCCCTCCCTTTCTCTCTCTCTCTCTCTCTCTCTCTTGGGTGTAATGACAGAGGAGGAGTCGTGACTGGTGTGTACTTATTATTAAAACGTTACACATTCCCCGTTTGTAGCCCGATTCACAGAGACAAAGGGTCACATATGTTTGACAAGTTGGAGTCAATTACAGAAAGTAACAGAGTGTGTGTGTGTGTGTGTGTGTGTGTGTGTGTGTGTGTGTGTGTGTGTGTGTGTGTGTGTGTGTGTGTGTGTGTGTGTGTGTGTAAGTAAGATAGAGACCGAGAGAGCTGCCAAGGACGAGTTGTCATCATCAGTGCAATGTGGGAGGCAGCTAGACTGACTATTGATTGGATCCTGAGGGAGGGTCCAGGCTACTTTTGTTGCAAATGTGTGTGTAAGTGTGTTTCTGTGCAGGTTTTTGTTTTTGTTTGTAGAGGTGTGTGTGTGTGTGTGTGTGTGTGTGTGTGTGTGTGAGGAGTCTAGAGTAACGTGTGTGTGGATGTACTTTTATATGCATTTATCTGTCACCTGTATCTGCACACAGAGCAGGATAAAGTTGTAGATGCACATGCCTAGTATCAGTCCAGTCAGTGTGTGTGTGTGTGTGCGTGTGTGTGTATGTGTGTGTGTGTGTGTGTGTGTGTGTGTGTGTGTATGTGTGTGTGTTCAGTGCCTTTTCCTATTCCCATCACCATCTTCTACCTCTCATGAGGAGGATACATTGGATGATGAGACTGTGAGAAACTAGTCGCTGTCAGTTTTACACACACGCACACGCACACACACACACACACACACACACACACACACACACACACACACACACACACACACACTGAACTGCTAAATAAAGTAGCAGATATAGAGAGGCTCCGCTCCACTGAGCAGGCTCCAACATCCAAACACACACACACATTCTCCCACACCTCAAACCCCAGAGGCACACATTAAGACACACTCACACACAGTTTGAGATGAGTTACCTGCCAGGTAATTAAATCATTTCAAATGTTTTATTCCACCTCCCGTCAGGTCTGATACTTCCTCAATTTGTATTTTATACACGACAGCTACAGTGCAGCCCAGTAACATGAACTAGTGTGAGTAGAAATATTTAAGGTACAGTATAGAGGGAGTTTAACGCTCCTATAACCAATAGTTTATATTCAATCATTCATTTTCCATACTGCTTATCCTCTAGAGGGTCACAGGGGGACTGGAGACAATCCCAGCTGACATTAAGAGAGAGGTGGGGTACGTCCTAGAGGTCAGCAGTCCACCACAGAGCTGACATACATAGTAGACAAACAACCATTCACACACACATTCACACCTACAGGCAATTTAGAGTCACCAATAAATGTAACCTGCATGTTTTTGGTCTGTGGGAGGAAGCCGGAGCACCCAGAGAGAATAAACACAGGCATGGGGAGAACATGCAAACTCCACACAGAAGGGCCCACAACCCTCCTGCTGTGAGGCGACAGTGCGAACCACTACACCAACATACAGACACTACCAATCAGAATACAACCCAGATATCTAACCCAGCAGCACAGTGGAGCTTTGGAGCTTCCTCTTATGGCAAAATAACTATATAGTTCAGTCTCACTGCTCCAGATGACAATTAGTGGATAGCTGGTGAAGAAAATAAAACATCCAGCAGCTAAAACTGAAAAAAAGAGCTTAAAGGGAGATATGTCCATCAAAAAAAGTAACTCAAAAAAATAAATACGAACTAACTAGTGGGGTGTGTGGAATAGGAAAGGCATCAGTGGTGTTAGCAGTGTGTGGATGAGTGGAAATATGGTGTAAAAGAGACTGAGGGTTAGGTTTAGGGTTATGGTGACTTCCAGAAAGGTGATCCTTTTATACTCTCTGGAAGCCCAGCCCAGAGAGGCAGGTAGAAGCAGACCACCCTCCCAGCTCCACCTGCTTGCCTACCAGTATCTGAAGGAGCAGTCAGAGCATGTAAGACAACCAGGCAGAGTGGGAGGAAATATAACAGCTAAGTTTATTACAGCTAAATGAAGGCTAATGTGTCAGCTCATTATAGAGTTTTCTGACCCTTGGTTTTAAGTAAGTCATGATGATCACATTTAGTCAATTCAACCATTTTCGTAGTAGGCCTACATGGGATGGATCGATGCCTCTCATACTCACAGTAAAGCTCCGTGCCTCTACAGGCTCTCCCTGCTGGCTCTATTCACAGCTTTTTCCTGGCAAGGCGAAAGAGAAAACCACTACAAGCGTATCCCTTCTTTCATCAGCGGTTTAAAATGTACAAAACAATGGCTCATCCACTTTTAAAGAGCAACATAAATACTCACGGGCCACAGTTCGAGCGGCAAAAGCCCTCGCCTTATTTCCCTTTGATTCAATCCTCGGGTTATGAAGTAAGCTGTGATTCCTCTGTTACATTAGGGCGAGGATGAAAGATACACTCCAGGAATCATTCGTGCCAGCTGCCAAGTCTATCTCTTTATTCAACTTTTCATAGTGCACGTATACCACACGTAATACACAAAGTGATACTGTAAAACAAACATTGAGTCATACATTTAGAGCCAGGCACATGAGAAAGATGAGGAAATGTCACGCGGTCCCTCGTTACCACGCTGACGCAGCAGCCTATGGGCTTCACCTGCACCACCCACCCCCCAAAGTACAACGACCATCGGGGAATACAACAACCCTCTAATCACCTTCTAAAACCAAAGCGACAATGAGGATAGAACACGGCCGCAGGGAGAGGATAGGTAGAATAGGGGAAGGGGTGGGGGTGGATGGGTTGATGGGTTGATGGGTGGGGGTAAAGATGTAGCACCCTAGGGCTGAGCTAAAAACACAGCCTTCCTCCAGGGAGGTCACTCACATGCTTACACCCTTATTTACTCACATGCAAAAAAGACACAAAGGCACAACACAAGTTAAAGGCAAAAAAAAAAAAAAAAAAAATTCACCCTAAATGAAAATGAACAGAGCTACTGTGTGTATGCGTGAGAGAGAGGAGAGAGAGAGGGAGGAAATGAGGGAGGAAAAAAAAAAAAAAGTGAAGATGAAGTCTAAAAGTGGAAGGATGACTAAAACTGAGGATGAAATATGGCCGGTGATCATCAATCGCAGCGGGCCTACAGTCACACACCTGTAACTCATTAACACTGTCGTCCAATTAGTGTTCCTGGATCACATCTTCCCTGTTTACAAGTCGATTGCATCATTTGTATACCGAGCGTGTGGATTGGTTGTAATGTAAGGCTCCTCCTCTATTCCTCCATCCTCTGAATTGTCCTGTTACATGTTAAGTAGCAGCATTTATGCACTTTCCAGGTCTAATGTATCACGGCTTGACCTCTACTGTACTGACTCACTGGACAACAATAACAGAAAGCAGCTGCTTTGTTATAGTACTGAGCGTCTATTAAGTAGCACAGATGGTTCAGAAAGCTGCAAATATGGTGTGAGTGGATAAACAATGGAATACAAGAGAATGTAGAGAAGTTAAATAATAATAGTCAGATTCATGGAAAGATGGATGACCACTCTATTCTATCTCATGGTTTGGTTTAAAAATGATTTTTTTTATATTTTAAAGGGGCATTCCAACCATTTAGTTTTTAAAGCAGTCAAAAATATCTTGACCCTTTAGTTTCTAGTACGGTTCCAGCTCCAATAACACTGGATCCTATATTTCCTATAGAAAAGAGGTGTCAAACATATGGCCCATCGGCCAGAACCAGCCCGTCAAGAGGTCCAATCCGGCCCACTGGATAACTTTGCAATGTATGACAATTGTAGAAAAGTAATACCAATTTTTCTGCTGCTTCAGGGTTTTTTTTAATATATATTGTGATCATAACATATTTAAATCATTCATACATTGAACATCAATCAGCAGCTTCCGTGCAAATAATCTGAGACAAAATATTGTGAGATGCAGCCACATGCTCCAGCCGCTTTTTTCCTACTTTAACTTCTTTGACCGCAACTTCCCAAACTCTGAACTCTCTGACGTGGAAGGGGCGCACCTCCGCTCGCAGTCAATATACGGACATTTACGACCTCTGAGAACACGCCAAATTCTATTTCAAATTGAGTACAGTGGAGCCCTGAGACTGACACAGAGAGAAAGCTGGGACTCGCTCATGAGCAACAGCCATACTTCATCATCCACCAACCAAGGCATTCCACAGAAGGGTGGGGGTGTGTGTCAGAGGGTGTGTGTCAGAGTGTGTGTGTGAGGTGTAGGGAGAGAATACAATTTAAAGCAGAAGGAAGAGAGTCCTGATTTATTTGTCCAGAGCTACTGATTGCTGCGTTCAAGGGCATTGCTGGTAAAGGTGATGGATGGGGGAAGGTTTGCACTTTTCTTTCTCTCTCTCAGTTCTCTCTCTCTTTCTCTCTCTTCGTGATCAGACACTCCTGGAGACCACCAACATAACTTTTCCTGTGGGCAAGGAGAAAAAAAAAGAAGAAAAAGAGGGAAAAAGGGGGGGGACTGGACAATAAAAAAAGCAATGTGTCTTGGAAGCGATTACTGATTTATTTTGCCACCCTGTATTGAGGCTGTTTGCTGCTCTGACTCAGCTGGGACATGAAGGGAGGAAAAAGAAAACATGTATCTGTATTGGAAACAGAAAATGTTGTGCGCTTCCTGAAGAATATTACATCTCTACTCGACAAAGACAAATAGTCCTCCAAATAGTTTATGAGCCCCAAAAACAGCAATTTGAAGTTGCGTTGCCCATAAGCTAATGTTGTGTGTGTGCGTGCGTAAAATACCCCTGCTCAAGTTATTGTAGCTCTCCTGAAACAAATACACACACACACACTAATGTAACAGCGTGTTGACTTAACAGCCTGTCAGCCAGACAAGGTCAGGTTCCCGCAAGTAATGCAACACACACACACACACACACACACAGTAAACCAGGCCGGGCTCTGTCTATTTGATGGCTAATGTGTTATAATAAATAAACAATAAAAGACGTATTATATTTCTTACTCACTCAGCTATTATTATTATTACTACACTTATTTCACCTTATTGCCTGTGTCTGTGTTGACCTGTTGTGTTGCTGCAAAAACATCACTTCAAATAAAAGAAGAGCAAAGAGAACAGAGTGTCATCTTACACCTCTGCTCTGCAAAGCATGACACGACTAATCTTGTAGCAGCGCTTTAAATACAGTACACCATATAACCGTCATACAGTGCTCATCCCTGATCTATCACCGCTATATGTGCAGCTGCTGCTGTTTTACATTTAAAGGGGCATTTTCTAACTATTTCGTTTTCAAAGCGGTGAAGTTTCTAGTATGGTTCCAGCTCCAATAACACTAGATCCTATATATCCTATAGAGGCTTTAGGGTAGAGCGGTAAATGATTTGTGTTTTCTCTTTTCTCACTGTGTAATGCTCAGAGGCTTTAATAAAGGCCAGACAGAAGGGACACCTAGAGTTGTGACTAGAGCCTGACTGATATTGGCCTGTCACCTATATTGTATAACCAGCACTGCTCCCAGTAAACCACACACTCAACTGACCTGGACAATTTCACATACTGCACTTTTTTAATGTACATGACTGGGCAAAACCAGTATTTTGGATATACCTTGACTTCAGTTGAACTATGCAATATAAATATATATATATTCATATCTTTAAAATATGTGCAATAACAATATCAAACTCTCCTGCACAAAAAAAAGTGTGTTATCTATACTGTTGGGGAGTTTTCCATCATTTACGTCTACATTAACATATACTGGGTCAAACTAGGCTTTGCGGTCATCGCAAGGCCGCATCAAATCTCGACTGTGAGACACTGTCTCCCCTAGAGATAGTAGTAGACAGTAAGTCTGCTCCTTTTGGGAAAAACAGGAGGCACCCTGATAGTGTTGCTATAGCAGCCAAGGTCAGATATGTGTTTGCCTGTCTCTCTCTGAACGGAGTAGAGGTAACTTTGGATATGGTGAACCCTGTAGGATGGAGGACAAAGGGTGCTGAGCTGCGTTGAGACACAGTTCTTATCTGTAGACCAGTAGACTAAATATTATATGTTGTAGATGTGTTGGATCTGACCATATTTGGGCATGGCTCAAACTGTCTCAAACATTATCTGTGTGGTTTAAGACTATCCCTGGAGGACTGAAACTCCTGAAATGAAGGGAGCATCAGGACAGTGCGTGCACTCTCTCCACTGACATATGGACTGCATATTTAAAAATCTACAACATATATATTTTGTATATATAATATTATTGGCTAATATATTGATATGGGAATTGGTGTTGCTGTAACATGTTGCCTGATTATTATTTGCTTTTAATAACTGGGATTTTCTTTTTTTAGCCTGATGATTTCTTGGCTTTTTTTTGCTTTTTGTCTGATTCAATGCATCTTCTGTATATCCCAATTCATCATCTTAAACTTACAGCGGTAAAAATTGGTCCTAAAGTTCTCAAGCTACTGTTTCCACAAGCTGAGCAGTCCTTATGATGAGTAAACCAAACTATGTGTCAAATTGGTGGAGTACCCCTTTAAAAACTATTCAAAGTAAGTGTGAAATGTCCTCATTCATATTACCAGTAAAGCATCGATACAATACAGGCCTAATGCACCCGCCATTGGTTTTACCATGAGGTCATGTTACTGTGCCTTGTATCAACACAAACACACTCAATGAACACTTCCACAAGTATTGATGAGAAACAGAAAGGCTAATGTGTGTGTGTGTGTGTGTGTGTGTGTGAGAGAGAGAGAGAGAGACAGAGAGGTTGCAGTGTACACTCCAGCAATTCTTAGCTTGTGCCTTATGTAAAGCAGTCGTTGGTATTGATGAACCAAAGCTCGCCAGCGACCCACTGCACGCTTATCTGCTCCTGCACGCACATTCTCTGTCGATACAAACATGCGTACATGAGCACACACGCACACACACACACACACACACACACACACACACACACACACACACATGCAAATATAGAGTACATGCTCAGAAACAGAGAAAAACACATTTGCATTTATGCTGTTTGATGAAATAAATACGCAGCATCGGCAAGTGTTTCACATAAAGAGAAATATTGATCAACTAGGAGCATTTTGCATTATACAGTATGTGAATTTCTATTCTCGTTTTTGTTCTCTCTCTCCATCTTTTTTCTCCTATTCTTCCCCTCTCTCTCTGTCTCTCTCTTCTCTCGGCCTCTTTTAATAGCGACAAGTCTCCAGTGTTTACAGAGCTGCTGAACGGACCGCTTAAATGGCAACATTTGAAGAATGTCAGCAATAGCCCAGCTCTAACCTCAATCTTTTTGCTCTCATGCTCTCTCATACACGCACACGCACACACACACACATACTCATATGCACACACACACTGACGTACACACACAGAGAATTGAAGGTGACTATAAAAGAGCACGTGTGGAGCTGTGAGACAGTGTGTTTACTTGATTGCATTGCCTTGCTAAAATTGGAGTGTCCTGCATCACACAGTGCTATTGGTATTGCCCTGGAATAGGTCTACATCAGCTGCTGGAGAGGAGAGGAAGGGAAGGGAACAGAGAAGAGGAGAGGTAAGGAGAGAGGAGAAGAAAGGAAAAGAGAGAAGGGAGAGGAGGGAGGAGGAGGAGGAGAAGAGAGGAAGGGAGGAGAGGAGAAAAGAGGACATGAGAGGAGGTGAAAAGAGGGAGGAGAAGAGAGGAAAAGAGAGGAGAGGAGATAAAGGCAGGAAAGGATAGAAAATGAGAGGAGGGAGAAGGAGAAGAGAGGAGAGGAAGAAAGAAAAAAGTAGAGGTGAGAGGAGGAGAGAGGGGAAGAGAGGACAGGTGAGGGAAGGGAAGGGAAGGGAGGAGAAGAGAGAAGAGGAGGGAGGACAAGGAGAAGAAGAGCAGATGAGAGGAGAGGAAAAAAGGAAATGCGAGGAGAGGAGAGGAGAAGATATGAAAAGTGGAAAGAAGAGGAGGGGAAAGGAAGGCAGGAAAGGATAGTACATGAGAGGAGGGAGGAGGAGAAGAGAAGAGAGGAGAGGAAGAAAGAAAGAAAATGAGAGGTGAGAGAGGAGAGGAGAAGAGAGGAAAAGAGAGGAGAAGAGAGGAGCAGTATAGAGGAGGAGAACTGGGTTCAGTGCACTTTTGGACCCGATGTTCCCAGATGCTTTGTGCAGATGTGTTGTCGCTTTCCACAGACGACATTGGACACAGGGCCAAACACAGCTCGCCCAGGGACCAGAGTTACAATGCACACACACACACACACACACACACACACACACAGACGGGACTGTCACGTTACAGTAACCACAAAAACCAAACAAACTCCTTTATTTAGAATGTGCCTACAGTGTTGTCAAATGAGTGAGTCAGGTTGAGTTGAGTCAGACTTCAGCTTATTATCACCATTAAAATTCCAATTAGCAGGTAATTTTGGTGTATAAGACCATGTAGACCCTTTCCTAATCTCCTCTATGTACTACTGGACATCATTACTTTCTGTTTATGAGCACTCGCCATTTACATTTAACTGTGCCAAGCTGTCACTCTCACTTTCAAGATGCTACTACAGCACTACTAAATAGAGGGCATGCTTGAGTGTGGTGTAAAGCTATGAAACAGTGAGGGTCTCTCTTCATATTACGGTCAAGCTGCCACTCAACACATTGCTGTATTTTAGAGATTTAGAGCAGGAATTACTCTTCTCTTTAAAATATACTTCAAAAGTTCTGTGGAAGTGAAGTTGAAAACTTTCAGCAGAGCGCCACATAAGCAACTTCACTAAGCTTCTTTATTCATAGATAAGACAAAACAAAACAGAGATGTTCAGGCTGTGTGAAAAACAGCAACTTAATTGCTTAACACACCCTGCTCATATCATGATAAAAGAAAACTGCTGTCTACAGTCCACGAGGGAGGGATGTCTGTTCTGTTTGTAGCTTATTCTGAGAATGTCTGTAGTAAGAGATAACACTTCAAAATAAAAGTATAGTCTTTTATTTACTGAGATATACACAATCTATATCTAAAGGGTTTAAGATAATCTGCTTCAGTTTCTAGACGTCAGCACGACAAGCAGCCAATAAGGATGAGGTCAAGGGTCACATGTTCCGGTGTTCCGACCGCTGATGACAGTAAATGCATACACACATCTTTCATATAGAGTACATGTGTTTCTCTGATTGCTTATCTTGTCTCTCACACACACACACACACATCTCCCACTTGTCACACACTGAGGCCTCCGTCACACTTTCATTTTCTGATTGTGTAATCTGCCCCTGAACATTCACACACACACACACACGGAAAGAAAAACACACCGCCTCTCCACTCACCTCCTGTGCCACGATGGAGGAGATGCGTACGGCCCTTCTGACCCTCCCGTTCCTCCCCCCCTCCTGGGGGAGGCTGTCTCGCCCACTCAGCGAGATCTCGCTCATCTGGTCCACCCAGGACCCTCTCCCCATGGACGCGGGCGCATCCCACCGGGCGTCCGCCCCCATCCCTCCCCAGCTGGCCCCTCGCGCCCGCCCGCCGTCCCCCACCCCCGCCCAGCTGCCCCCCCGCACCCGCCCGCCATCCAAGCTCGCCCGTCCTGCCACTCCGTCGGTTGTCCTCCTCCCCCTTGCGCTCTCCCCCAGAGACGGAAAGGGCGAAGGTGGCACCACAGTTGGCACTGCCGGCACCGGCACCGTGCCCCCGAGGCCTCTTCGTTTCCACCTCCACCCCCTTTCCTCTTCCTCCCCCTCCCCCCCCTCCTCCTCCTCCTCCTTGACCGTGCTGTCACAGATCGGACCCCAACGCTCCGGCGGTGGCGGCAAAGGAGTTTGGCTCCTGGGGTTGCCTCCCTCCTCTGCCTCTGTTCTCTCTCTCCTGCTACTCTGCTGTCAGCGTGTGTCTATCTCCTGTTTGTCTCGCTCTGTCTGTTGGTCCGTCTCTCATTGTCTCTCAGTGTCTCAGGGGGGTCTCTGGGGGCCGCTCGAGGAACCGGAGCTTGTGTGAGATCCACAGCTGTAGCCGGTCTGACTGAGTGCTCAGACAAACTGCTGCTGCTGCTGTTGAGACTTCCCTCCGCTCAGCCTCCCTCTCTCTCTCTCTCTCGCTCTCTCTCTCTTTCTCCCTCCCTCTCTCTCTGCTTACTACACTGAAGCTCTCGCTCTTCCTCTTACACAGGATCTCCCCCTCCCTCACTCGATCTGCAGGATCTCTCTCACAGAGTCAAGCACCCTTTTCATCCAGGATTTCCTTGTGTTCTCTTGTTCTGTACACCTGATATCTCTCTCTCTCTCTCTCTCTCTCTCTCTCTCGCTCTCTCTCTCTTTCTCTAGGGTGTCTCACTGTTTTCTCTTTTCTGTCCCTTTGCTTTTTAGTCATTTATTCCTCTGCACTTCATCTTTACTCATCACTTCTAACCTGATTTTTTCCCCTTTTCTTATCTTTCCCCTCATGCTGAAATCACCTCTTCATCGCATCTTCTCTCTTTAGGAATAAAAAGAGTAGATTTACAGGTTTCCCTTTTCTATTATAACACAATTACACTTCTAAAATCAGCCTCTCAGTCACTCCATCTCCTTCTTCTTCTCTCCCTCATTCTCTTCTCTACCTGTTTAGATTTTCATTTTTCAGGAGTCATTTTTCTTCCCTCTATAGGCAATTTATACAACCCAATATTGATTCGAGCTAAAACAAGACCATTAAACTGTGCTGTTTGATGGAACAGCTGTGTGCTCAGACGCTATAAACCTCAGGAGGATGAGTGTCGGGTTAAAAAAAAAAAAAAGCATCAAGAATACAATAGAAGATCTTTGATGAGTCAAAATGTCTTGAATCCATGTTTGAGATGGGATGTTCTTAACACTTGAGTCCATTTGTCTGTCGAGCAACACACCTCAGCTGAAATAACTGGAGGTAGATTTAAGTGCCAAGACCGAAAGGCACCTGCAACATGTCTACTCTTTTTTTAAAAATTTGAATTAAATTAATAAATAAAAACTAAATAAATAAATAAATATCTTTGGTTTCAGTTTCTGCCACCCTTTTCCCTTTTCTTTTCCCTCCATCCTCTCTAAATCTCTGTCAGTACTAATTGCTATCCCACATAATAAAGTCCAACCCTCTGTCCATCCACTCGCCCCTTCACAAACTCTTAACATCCCTCCCTCTCTCTCTCTCTCTCTCTGTCTCTTTCTCTCTCTCTCGCTCCTCTCATCCCACTTCTCATTACCGAACATTCAGCTGGATTAGTGTGTGTGTGTGTGTGTGTGTGTGTGTGTTTGTGTGTATTTGTGTGCAACCAGGATTGTGCTTCCACAGCTTTTTGGGGTCTGTGTGTCACTTTCTTCATCTCTCCTCAATGCGCTTGCACCCCCCCCCCCCCCCCCCCCAATTTGCATCTCATCTCAGTTACTTTTCACCGCCTCAGCGGTTTACAAAATGTCACATTTCTAAACCACTAAACTTTATATAAACTATCTTGACTCTTTCTCGTCTGGATCCAACGCGGAGTTCGCCGCAGTTCAAGCAGCAGCAATGAGCGTCATCGATCAATCTTCTGCCAAACTTAAGCAGCAGATAGAAATACTCCCTTATCTTCCCCTTCAGTTCAAGCCACAAGACAGTGAATTCCTGCCACCCTCCTGTGTGCCTTTACCTCTGACTCTCTTTATATGAAAAGAGGATTTCCCCACAGGGATTAAAAAAAAAAAAAAAGAGTAGTGGATAATGATTTCTTAAATTATTAAATACCACCTGCTCCTTTATGAACTGTAAGCTCTATAGAGCTAGAGGGGGGCTTCAGAGCATCTCTGATGTGTGTGGACGGTTCTTAAAATAATGCTATGAAAAAAAATCATGTCTAAAGGGGAAGGCAGGGGATGCTTTCCTAAAAATAAACTACTCTCAGTGTGACCACAGTAATAACTGTCCTCATACACATCATCAGTATAATCGGCAGTGTTATCGGAGAGCCAAATGACAGAGATCAAAAGCAATTGAAGCGGTGATAGTTCACTATCAGGCCGGCTTGCGTCACAGCCAGCCAATCACTGATGTTTAACGGTGGCCATGCTTTGTATTCATGTGTTACGTAGGAGCCTATTCTCTCTGATGGTAGGTTATGATGAATGCCAAATGACGCCGGCTACCGCTGACCTAGTTTGTGCGAGTGGAGGTAAGTATGTGCTCATTTGTGTGTGTACATGCATGTGCGTGAGTCACGCACTCGTGCTCATTACTCTAAAGCGTGCGTCCTTCCTTATGTGTTTTAAGTCTTTAAAACGCTTAAAATAAACGGAGCAACGGTGGCACAGACGTCAACAGAAGTGCCTGAAGTTTTTCGGACAACGTGGCCAAAAAAATCCCCCCCCCCAAAAAAACACATTGCAATGGCCTCAAAATATTCCATGATGAATCGCACTGAGAATACTCTGCTTTATGAGTCTCATTACCAAACCAAAATTGTTTCAGGCAGAGCTGTGTGTGTGTGTGTGTGTGTGTGTGTGTGTGTGTGTGTGTGTGTGTGTGTGTGTGTGTGTGTGTGTGTGTGTGAGACACTCTGACAAGTCCTGGTAATTATCTGTAGTGAGCAGTATGCAACGCTGGCACTGCATGAACAGGGGACCACGGAACTTCTAGCCTAGAGCTTTTACGAGCGCACACACACACACACACACAAACACACACACACACACACACACACACACACACACACACACACTTTTCCCTGAAGTGCCTCCCTTTCCGACCTTACCAGGAGAAACAACACTAACAGATCAAGGTCCTGAGGTCTTAATTTGCAGCTGGAGGGAAGATCCACTAAAAAAAACAACAACTACGACACCAAACTTCTGACTAAACAAACATACACAACATTTCTGGCATTTAGATTAGAAACCAATTAGCTAATGGAAGGGAGGCGCTAAACAAATGTACAACACGAGAGTTAAACATTTGAATTTTGGTAGCTATTTGGGTATCTACATAAAACTGAATACTTACACAAAAAGCCACATATATACAAACACAGATGTAATCAATGCATAGTAACAACTACTAAAGACACACAACGTATAACTGAGCAGGTTTTGTGGTTTAAAGAGACCCTGTACAAGTGGTTCATGAGCTTTTAGTGAACTTCAATATGAGGTTGAGTAAAAATCTCATCATTTTATTTAATTGTATTATTTATATCTATAAACCAAACACCCCTGCAGGTCCATCCAGGCTGACAGCTCATCCTTCCTCCAATCTGAATGGCTCTCTGTGTCTCTTTCATCTGGGAAGACTTCATAAATAATAAACACAGCCGCGATGTGGACCTATATGCCAACAGGGAGTATGGTGTGTGGGTTGGTGGTGGTGGTGGTGGGGTTGCTGGTTTGATGGATGAGGCCAAGTTTGACCCTTGCCGCCTTTGTAGAGACGAAGTGTAA
This sequence comes from Scomber scombrus, assembly GCF_963691925.1. NCBI lineage: Eukaryota > Metazoa > Chordata > Actinopteri > Scombriformes > Scombridae > Scomber > Scomber scombrus. The sequence continues at coordinate 4,563,678 of NC_084989.1, forward strand.
CAGAGGAATAAAGAAAAGACCTTGACCGAGGCTCACTCAACAAACTGGGGAGAAAAAAAGTCAAGTCTGAGCTGATGTTTGACCCTGCTACTAAACGCTGGCCGTGTGCTGCTCATGTTAGACACTGCACTACAAGGCTTTGAGCTACTCCCTATTTCTTCTTTTTTTTCCTTCTTTTTTTGTTTTTACATTTTCTGTCCCCATTCCTTTCTGTTTATTCTTAAAACACAGCCATATTTAGATAGTAGAATTAAACTTGCTTCTCCCACTGCCGTCCAAAACATCTCCAACTATAGACATGGAGGGAGAATTTCAGACCACACATGATCTCGGGTCCTCTTCATTAGTTGTAGACAGAGGCCAGTGTTGGTGCAGTCACCTCATGCCTTTAATATCCAAACAACAGTTATTCAACACTGATGAAAGCAGATAAATACAGTACCAGTACCACCACTCTGGCCTATATAAGAAAGAGTCTAATTCCATAAAAGGAGCTAGAAACAGTCTGTTTATCGTGTGTTTACCAATACGTATTCGTAGGATAGGAGCTTAGGAATAAGTTAAGAAGCCAATACTTTGTACTGAACAGATATCTGCAAAATGTCGCAGTATTAAAAAAAATTTTTTTAGTAAGCTGAAATGTAGATGATGTTGAGCATATCCATGAAGAGAAGAACATCCCAGTCAGATGTAACAATGAGCTGGCTGCCTACCTTTCCTTCTCCCCCCATTCACTCATAATTGGCTCACAGACATAATTTATCATTTGAGTTATGCACTTTTACCTCCCTCTCACTCTCTCTCTTTTTTCCACCCTGCTCCTCGTTTCCATCTCTCTCTTCCTTCCTCTCCACCAAACCCGGGGCGGTGGCGGCTCTTTTGTTCTCATACAAGTTGCCGCGCTGAATAAATTCATCTTTAATCACAGAGATGATGGTGGGCTCCCCCTCTCTCCGTTTCCATTACCATGCTCAGATGCCTCCCAGTCATCAGTCTTCCGCGGGGCGGAGACAGAGAGCAGACTTATTAGCTATCATAACGCTATCCTTGACACAATTAGAATGAAGTGCACTGGCTGAGCTAACCAAATAAGAGTCGCATCAGTGAGGGGGTGAATCAACCTGAAAAGTGAGCACCAGGGGGTTGCGGAAGATGTTCTTCAAACAATACGGTGCATACACATGCTGCTCTATGAGGAGACAGTGAAGTTTTAATGTGTCCTTTCTCCTTCCACACTTCTGGTGGCGCTGGCTCCACAGTGACCCAGGTTCGTGCTACTGTTGCTGCTGTTTATGTTTGTCGGAAATAAGCTCTTAAAAGCGTTTTGAGCTCATTACTGGACTGTCTGTCTGCAACTGGCACGCTTTAACACATTAAGGACTTTGCTGCCTTAATCAAACAGTCTTGAACAATGGCGTCAAGCCTACACATTATACAGCTGGCTCTGATCATCAACAAACTCTTGGCACGCTGTCCTGCAACAACGATGAGAACAACAGTTTCTTTGTAAGTCATTGTGTCAGTGTTAAAATGTATAGTTCAATGTCTTTTATGTTTTTAAGATGGTATGTGAAGCAGTTTCTTTTGTTTTTCTGATGGTTTTTATGTGAAGTCATACCGCAGTATTGTGCCCAAGACAAATTTCCACTTCCAGGACAATAAAGTTAACTCTACTCTATTTAACGGTACTTACACTGGATATACAGTAAAACTTTCTCCTTCACAAGTTGAATAGAAAGCTTGTAACTGTTTGACATGTGCTGTCCTGTCTCATACTCCGGTTGTGTCTTTTGTCCTAATTAAAAAGAAACTTGTCCCTGTCCCCATTTTCAACAGGATGCGTTCACTGAAGCGCTTTAATAGTTCACTACAAAAACTGCAAGATAAGCCCAACACATCGAAGAGTCCTGATTGCTTCTTCAAAGCAGCTGGAAGTAATTATTTTTCAGAATATTAGTTTTTATCAGAATAGGTAAACACATGTAATCCAATTTCATTCCAAATAAGGATTTCCGAAAAGTCACAGCTTTCATTGTCAAAAGGGAAGAAAAGAAAAGAATACATCCTCTGAAACAGCTGATGAAGAGGGTAAAGGTGGCTTGGTACAGGGTGGTAAAGCTGTGGTTCGCGAGCTGTATTTGAGTCAAAGCATTGCTCTGTTCTTATTGACATACATGTGAAAGAGTTGCTTCAAGTGATCACAACTGAGTACAAGCTAGACCAATTAAACATGGATGTATTATAAGAGCTGGATAGGGCACCATCGGTCAGCTTCGCAGGCAATTTTCCCAGTGGCCACTCACGGTATTGCAGCGAAAAACCTTCCCCATAGACCATTGCTGTAAAAGAGACATCTGTAAAACTAAAAATAGTTTTTTTGGCGTATGCACTATCTGAGCAATTCTTGTAGGACTGAATGGGCAACATTTTCAGTCCAGGCTCCAGCTCTTGTAATATATCCATGCCAGAAATGGAAAACAAAGCCTTCCAGGTGTTCCACTGAGTAAACTGGGGTAAGAAAAGATGTATGAAAACTGTTAGGCTATGTATTATGTCAGTAGGCCCATACACTGCTCTAGAAGCTGTGTCAGGGTCCATGTGGTATAGCACCTGCAGTAGAGAACATTGTCTTTAATCTAAACCATTAGGAGTATGAATGTTGCATTTGTATTGAGGTACAAGTGCTGGACCTAGTTTTGAGACCCTGTTAACCTGGAAGGAGTGTGTTGAATGTGTGTGCAAGCAGGCTTGTTCTGTGCGAGGATACCAAACTGATGGTTTTATGAGTATATTATATTGTTGCTGGGATGTGTATACACTCCTGGAGACATGGGTTACCACGAAGAAGAATACAACTGTCTACACTGCAACACACAAACACACAAAAATCACAGGGTGAGCATTAGGTGAGCCTGTAGCTTTTAGTGACTGTCCTTCTTCTACCCATTAAACTACTGTGTCATTTCCTGTATTTATTTTATATTGTATTGCCACAGTAACAGACAGTTGCCTCACAAACTCAAACTCCCTCCACACTTTACTTAGTGCGAACATGCCCTCAGAAATGCTTTTGATTGCCTCCTTGGAGCCCTCGATCCAAACACACACAACAGAGCTCACCTGCTTCTGTGGTGTAGCTCAGGGGACAGCATGGAGAAGAAATGCCCTTAACAGAGCGAGCTTGCAGTGAGGATTTTTTTTTTTTAAACGGGAGTAAAAGCTCAGCAAATTTCCCCTGAGTAAGAATAAAGCTTTCTCCACTACAGCAGTTTCAGTTTGCATTACCAGCCGTGTAATTTACATTGGCAAAATCCTCTGTAGGCTCTTCTGTAGAGAAATATAGAACTGAGTCTCAACAGCTATAATGTAGAAACTGTCTCTAAGCTATTTCCTTCCTGTTTCAAAGCACTCCTTAGAGATACATATCAATTATCTCCAATGGTCTCCAAAGGACATTCTATAGGTAATGATAATTCCCGTTAGCTTATAAAACATAGGGCGGACGAACTTCGGGCACATTGGAGATGGACACAAGTCTAGCCTAAGGGTGAACATGCGTATGTCATGTGACCTCTGGAAGGTAAACCAAGAAAAACATGAAACCAACCACATCTTGTAAAGTGATACACCATTTTCTAAACTCATCTTCCAGAGTGCTACTGCTCTGACGTTCAGGTGTACGTTACATGTAGCAAATGGGACATGGCTTCAGAAGACAAAATAAAGTAAAATATAATAAACAAATGCCCCCCCCCTGGGTGGAGGCTTGTATGGAGATCATGCCAAATGATGTGTGAATGCTGCTACAATGACAACCATCACACAGTCAGGGAGGAACAACGTATGTGTGCATTTCGGCGTCGAAAGCGGTGTGTCATCACGGTATGTGTGTGTTTTGTGGTGATATGAGCACACATGTCAAGGGACAAAAAAAATGACAGGTGTGTGTACGTGTGTGTGTTTTTGTCGGACAGGTGCACCGACACCTGGTCCTCACGCGTCACGCTGTGTGACCCTCGGCATGTCAGTGTCATCGCTGAAACTAAAGAACAGCAGTGTTTTAATGTAATGCAAACACATGTTCCTCATAATATACTGTACAATTAAACATCAATGTGCTGACCTGGCATGGGCAGCATAAATATCAACCCGTGTCATTTTATTCATGATTATTTATTGAGGAACATCTGTTCTGTTGGTGGTACGAGCACTTGTAATCTACCTAAAAGGTCTATATTGACTCTGATTCAAATTTGTCTCCCTGAAATGTTCCTGCCTGCAGAGCGGCCAGTAAACTCTACTAATTATCGTAGTGATTGGATTTTCAAACAAATGCCTTGGAAGGACCTTGCGAGGTTAAACCTGTTGGAAGAGTACTCCCTGGCTTAATTGAGTGTGAAAAGAAAATGACTTCAGCTACAATTCATGTCGGGCTTTCATCAGTTTTATGGCACAATTTTCTTTATGGTGTCATAGGGCGCAACTTGTATCAATTAAATGGGAATCTTGTCCTCAAATAACTTCGGACTTCCTTAAATTAGATTCCATCAGCAAGAGAAAAAGGCCCGGGGACAGACAATAGTTGGGGGGGGGTACTCAGCAAGGCCATAAACCCTTAAAGGTTCAGTATACTTCAAATTCATGATGTGTTGCCCAATTACTCTAAAGGCTCTAAAAGTGTTTATACTTTTTTCCATCAGAGCTTCCCCTTGGCTTCATCACACACCACCTCTCTTAACTCTGGAGAAAAATATTTTTTTGGATGTCTTTGTTGTCTCGATGCGATTGATCATACGAAACTGAGCGGAACGGCGCTCACTCTCCAACAGTCTCTCCTCGAAGGCACTCATGTTGTTGCACTTACAAGTAGTTAAGTGGAGTATGAAGAGAGATCTTGGGAGAGAAGTCAGCCAGTCGCATTAAGTGGGTGTGCTTGTCGGATTGTGTGTTTCGTAAACTTTTTCGTAAATTGTCCAAAATATCCCCTCAACTCCTACATTGGCAATGCAGTTTCAGTTTTCTGTTTGAGGATCCAATGAGTGCTTCGTTTTAAGTATGGTCAGACCTTCTCACTGCCCTTGAATTCTTACATTTCTGTTGAAATGTGTACTTTGGTGGGATGATTACTACGATTATGTCCACACTAAGACGGCTACATTTGTGAAAGTGTAAAAGTATGAAAGGTTATGTGTGAAAATGTTCCTAAATTACCTCATTTCTAGAGGCATTTTTGAAAAGCTCTGGCTTTGGTGTGAAAAATGCTATTCTTGTGTGGACGGAAAGCCAAAAGGGAGAGAAAAAAATGTGCTTTCAGATTAATCAGGCTCGGTATGATTGAAATTTACATGGTCTCAAATATGCTGCACCTATCAGGTAATGAATGGTCTAAAAATTCTAAAGAAGTGAACCAAGGAAGCAGTTAGCCCAGAAAGAAATGGTCCAAATTATATCAAGAAACAGATTTCTTATCACACCGTCCTTAACAGGCCAAATCATTTATATCCACTCTGACAAACTAGTAAATGAGATAAAAACCATTTCATCAGAAATATGCACCTCATATATGCAGTTCAGTGATTTGAGTGAATACTGTATGTAGTAGATAAATAAAATATGTCTGATACAGGTGAAAAAAGACATTGTGGCTGCTTCGTACAAGGTGGTTAGATGATATTTTGGTTAGTTTGCCAAACACACACACACACACACACACACACACACACACACACACACACACACACACACACACAAACGGCAGGCCATCAAGGCAGGTGAGAGAAAACGGACCAACGCTTATTTCCTTACACCTCCCTCTCTTGGCGATATCGGATAACAAATGACACCATTACTTCTCCTCTCCGAGGCTCATGCTGGTGTCCCACTTTATGTTTGCGTACTGCTGAGGTAGGCAGCGCTTCCACCCGTCCCCGCCTCCAGCCGTCGCCTCGTCCCCATCAGCCGGGGTGGGGGCTGGAAGGTGGGGAACAGACCCCCGACTCATGCATCTTCCGAGGCATCTCGTGAATGTGACATCCCCAGTTCCTCCCTCTTGTGTGCCTCCTCCGTATGTGTGTGTGTGTGCATGAGAGTTAACATATGTGCACGTATGTGTGTTGATCATGTGTGTGTGTGTGTGTCTGACTGTGTGTCTACAGAGGCCCCCAACTGTGGGCCAGGTGCTCCTAATGCTCAATATGACGTACGACATTGTGACATCAGTGCTATATATGGCCAAGTTACATGTCCTTGTATGAATGTAAGTGTGTATTTCTGTGTGTGTGTGTGTGTGTTTATGTGTCATGTGTACTTGAGCAGGTTGAGCCCATTTGCTCTTTTTCAAAAACACCTTGCTTCACACTTGCAGGTACACTCTGCAGTTGGCCTCCATGGAGTGATAGTAGGTGCATTTCCTGAAGTGTGCTGGTGTGTGTTTGCGTTTGTGCATGTGTGTGTGTGTGTGTGTAACTGATGAGACAGTGTTGCCAGCACCACACTGAGCTGGTTATGTAGCTAGTCATTCGAGATGACACAGCTGAGTTCGTTGAGCAGCTTGAGTGTACATACAGTGTATGTGTGTGTGTGTGTGTTTGGCGGACGGATGACACCACTGTGAGCAAACTGGGTTCAGAGGTGACACAGCTGAAGTCGGCCCTTGAAGTACAAACATGGATCACTCTTCTGGTGGTAAGCAGCGACCCGATACAGACTGACCCTTTGGAACAGACACCGGCTAGTGTCCGGTGCTCGCTCAGCCTTGGGAAGCAACTAATGGCTCGACATTATTCCCCATCACTCGCTCCCTTTATCACTGCTGCGAAGATAAAGTAATAAATAAAAAAAAGATGTAGACAAATAATCTTCGGCATGTGTAGGTTGTCAGGCAGCGACAGACGGTAGGGGAATTACAGAGGTGGTAATGTGCAATGTAACGAAACCCCGAGGACAGGTGAAGGACGACCCCAACCATGCCTCCACCCTCATTAATGATGAACATAGTGAAAGGAGGGAGATATAACAGGGGGAAAAGGAGGAAGTGATAACTGCAGGATTCAGGAGTGAAGGGTATCTGTTATCTCTGAGGATGGCGGGTGAGATGGGGGAACGGGAAGGACGAAAAAGTGTAGGAGGAGGATGGGTTGGTGAAGGGGAGGTAGAGGTCAGGGGTTGGCTGAAGGCAATGGGCAAGGTATATTGGTGTACGAGAGTGGGAGAACATGAAGGTTATAAACGTGGAGAACGCCCGGAGCGGAATAGCACAGCCTGAAATTCAGGCGAGGGAGACGTGAGCGAGGAAATGAGTAAACCTCTGCTAGCAATACTGAGGTGCTCCAGGCGGTCCAATGATGGACGTGAGAAGGCAGCTCATAAAAGTTGGTGGAGAACTCTTTACGTGTGTATGAAAATGTGTTTTTAGAAGACCTTTCCTGGATAAATAAAAAGTTTTTAAAAAACACACACGCACACACAATACCACGATGAATAATGAGACGGGAAGAGAGATTGTGACAGTGAAAAACAAACGAAGAAATAAATACAGTGGTAAACTGATCTGTGATCCAACAAACCCATGAGGAGTATTAGAAATAAGTCAAATCAAATCAGCAGAAACTAGCAAAAGATGAATGACACCAATGGGTTAGTACAGAAAAATGGATTAATAACAGAGTCCAAAATAAACCAGACTGGTAGGAATTCAACTGTGGGAATAAACTAGTAATGTTTTCCTCAACAGATAACGTTATACATGTGCCACTCTTGATATAATAGTATCTATTTATTTTAACAGGGAAGTGAAGGATGAATAATGAGACGGGAAGAGAGAGTGGAAGGCACAGGCTGGAAAACAGGTACGCTGTTATCGGTGGATTAGAGGAAACACACATAAATACACATGAGGCTAAGATCTTTTGATTAATGGACATCAATGCAGTGGACGGGACATTATGAGGGACAGGGGACCATGCTTTGGAGGAATAATCAGAGGACAGTGAATGATATATACCCCTGATGTAAAACAGGGGTCTGATAAGCCCATTATTATTATGTTTAAAGCCTCTTTAAAACTTAAGATAGTTAAGATGAGATTCTAATGGTTTTACAGTGCAATATGTGGGTTCTTGTCACAGTTATCCTACAACACTCTACATGTAATTTATAGTGTATTTAAAATCATTTGTTTCTAATTATTTGCCAATGGTAGATCTGTAGTATTTGCCGAGATTTTCGCTGAAATCTCAACATTTTCATACAAAGTCGTAGCTAGAATTTGCTTCATTTATGGAGTGGACTTAAAGTGTGATGTGAAATCCACATAGCCATCCTGGTTCATGCCTCAGCTGCACAGTTCTTGTGTCTGCCTTTCGAGCAGTATTTCATAGGATGAAGCCCCGTAGTCACAAATAACATCTTGAAGGTTAGGAGACAAAATAATACAGAGCATGTACTGAACAGTGTGTACAGACACGAGTGATGGATAATAGGCATGCTGGGATCAGAGGGGACGAGGCTGAGAGGTTGAAGGCCAGGCTAACACTGTACAGAGGTGGAGGCATCAAGGACTGGTGTAACATTAGGGATGGGTGAAGCCTATCATCACGATGCTACGGAGCTTAAATAGGAGTGAGGTGCAAAGGAGCAAGGACTCTGAGTGCAAATTATGGAGTTGTGGGACTTCTTTTAAGAATTGGATAAGTTTAGGAGTTACTGTGGAGCTTTGGGCTACACCACCTACCCATGAGAGTAAGTTGATTTAACCTGGCTGCAGTGTACAGTCATTATTCTTGCTTGAAAATGAAGAAATGAGACCAAAAGCCAGATTCCTGGGCTTGTTTTATTGTACACAGGAGCCAGTTGGTATCTTAAAATCAAATCTCACTTTTAGAAGTCAATATACTGTAATTAAAAAAACTACTTTATAACATTCTACGTCCCTTTAGATACTAATACATAAACAATTGTATCCATGTCATAAATGTTCCAAGCTCCAGTTTAAGAAACCTGCCTGATAGACACAGGCAGGCTGTAGAAAATGACAGTCCTGTCATTGTGGGGGACTCATCAGTCTACTGGCAACTTCTCACCACAGAATGACTCACGCATTTGTCAAAAACATTGTCCAAAAAAAATGACACTTTTCACATAGAGTGGTAGATGGAATATACTACTGCGCAAGTGTATCCACTTGTGAATAGTGTGTGCATATATGTATTTGTGTCTGCATGCATTAGAAAACAAGTGTGTCAGCATGCAAGGAAAGTAAGTGTTGAAGGCTGGAGCAAAGCGACACTGCGTTATGCATCTGTTGCCCAGCATATAAAGGTCACGGATAATTGTGTGTCAGAGGCTAAATAACACTTCCTAATAAATACCACCACAGATGATATTTACAATAGAAACAGAGTAAGTGATGGGAGCAGCGATCTGTAGCCATCAACAGGAGATTGGGTGTGTTTGTGTGTGCAAGTAAACTTGTCATCGGGCCATGTCCATTCATACACACACACATACACACATGTTCATATGAGTGCAAACAGTTCCGCCATCAGCTCAGATAATGTCATGCAGCTGTATAACCTTAACCCCACCTCTCAGGTTCATCCAACTCATTATTTTACCGTCAACCTCTACAAATTATTGCTACTGGCTAATTCACTACCAACTATTTACGTCACCTGACCCCCGTGTTACAGCAGCTGTGACAACACGATGACTCAACTAACTCATTAGTACGATGAAGCTGTGTGTACGGGTGTATAAGCAGGTAAACTAGTGGCAGACCCATGAGAATTATTCACACACATGCATACAGGAGCCATAATTAATACCTGCTTTCCTATTTATCAAGGTAGCCCAGTTTATGTGGCTGGATGATGGGAAATAAATAAGACACTGCAAACTGTGTGTGTGTGTGTGTGTGTGTGTGTGTGTGTGTGTAACGTGACTATCAGTAGATTGATACAGTGTATAGTGTTGCCAGGAAAAAATAGGTAGATTTATACCAACCTGATGCTGAGCCAATGAAATTACAGATCACAACTAATTAAAATAACATTAAACCAGATGCATCAAATTAATCGAAATATAAATTAGGTGCATTATTCTTGCTATACTTGAAGAATAGAATTTGTGAGTTTTTAGCCATTATATTGGGAAATGGAATTTTGGAAAGTAGTCATTATAACAGATGTTGCCTGCAGACTCAAGAAGGCAGCTATTCACTTGAATTAAAAATGTATTAAAAACTCAAAAGTTTTCTATCCTCTTGGTTTGCTTCCATGTTGTCCGGCTCACTACACATGTTTCCTCCACTTCTCGGCCCATTGACTTTACATTGGAATGATGTTACACCTAACGCTTTTCTTGGCTTTATGGTAACGATAATGTACTGTGCCTATATGGCAATTTCTATTCTTTTTGACGACTCAAACTTTACACTACATGTCACAGTCACCCAATATTACAATGATGAGAGGGGCTACGATGCAGGGTGTCAACCTGCTCATTAGATGGAGGCTAACCATTCACACACAGTTGGTGTAACCATCAGGAGAAATTTGGGGTTAAGTAACTTGCCCAAGGACACATCGGCATGTGGACTGGAGGAGCTGGGAATTGAGTCACTCTACCTCCTGAGCCACAGCCGCCAATTATAAAATCTTCATGAATTAAAAATGTGTTATACAAAGAGTAGTAGAGCTTGGTCTGTGAAATATTATAATGGTGGTCTAAGAGGAAAATGCTTTTCCACACTGATACAAATGCCAAGGACGGTTCCCACACACTACTAGTGTTGGTAGTTAGCTAGTCAGCAGGATGTGTTCATGTCAGTACGTTATGTTAGATCAGACTTACAGTGATTAAACCATTCCTTACACTTTTACACTTTTACTCTTGTGCTTTTTATTTTGGAAAGGCAGTTTAAAAATGATACAAGTTCCAGGTCCAACTACAGCCCCAAGGACATCACTAGATCTAAAAATAACCCTATGCTGGACTGAATTGCCATGCCTGCTGTTGCCATACTATAATTGGACAATCACTGTTCGAGGGCACATCAATTGTCATGATAATTGTAGAGATAAAAATGAATAAGAATTGAACAGAATAGAACTTTATTGTTCATTAAAGTGGAAAATTGCCTTTGGCTCACAAAAACACATTTGGGACACACCATTTAAAGATCAACACCCACAAAATGAAATGTTCCCTCTGTACTGTTAGATTAATAGTAACACATTATACCATGTCTTTCAACTTACATGCCTGAATCGGTTAAATATTATAGTATTCTATTGTATTCATCAATCTATTTACCATGTCCACAAAATGTCCTAAATGGTCTACCTTACACACACAAACACAGTCTCCCAAACACAATGACAGATGGGACTTGACAGTACACTTTGCGTGCCACGCCAGGTGGGGATGACCTTTTAAGACAACTGGCAAACAGAGGGAGCGAGCAGGAGATAGGAGGGAAGAAAGAGGGGCAGAAAGAGTGAAGGAGAGAGAAAGAATAGAGAGAGACTCCCACAGAGAGCTGCTGAAGCTATAAGGGATTTGCTCTTTTAAACTGTGAATTGGTGGTCTTTTAGAAATACCACAGGATGCGAGAGTGTTGCTCTTCGCAGCCAATCTACTGGAACAAAGCGCTTTCAGTCTCATTGCTCTGTTTTTGTTTGTAGTACCTCTCTATTCACTTCATTTCCACTCAAGCCTTTATTCTATTCCCAGTGCTATGTCACGGAGAGAAGGATTGGGGTAGATGGTGGATGGTAACCAAGCACAGGACATCAGAGACCAGGCTTTGCTTCATGAAAAGCACTTTGGTTGAAGATTGTGGTTTCAATTAAATGTTAGGTACACACTTAAAGTCATATATGTTTTTTAAAAAATATTTAACCAAGAACACAATATTTCCATTTATCATATTGTGTATCTTGATATTTATCATTGTGTGTATTGTGGTATTTATTGTATCGTGTATCATGGTATTTATTGTATCGTGTATCATGGTATTTATTGTATTTTGTATTGTGGTATTTATCATATTGTGTATCGTGGTATTTATCGTATTGTGTATATTGGTATTTATCGTATTGTGTATCGTGGTATTTATCGTATTGTGTATCGTGGTATTTATCGTATTGTGTATATTGGTATTTATCGTATTGTGTATCGTGGTATTTATCGTATTGTGTATCGTGGTATTTATCATATTGTGTATCGTGGTATTTATCGTATTGTGTATCATGGTATTTATCATATTGTGTATCATGGTATTTAACATATTGTGTATCGTGGTATTTATCATCGTGTGTATTGTGGTATTTATTGTATCGTGTATCATGGTATTTATCATATTGTGTATCGTGGTATTTATCGTATTGTGTATCATGGTATTTATCATATTGTGTATCATGGTATTTATCATATTGTGTATCATGGTATTTATCATATCGTGTATGGTGGTATTTTATATGTGGTATAAGATGTTAATTAGGATTTAGATGCTACAAACTGATATTATAGAGAACACTAATGAAATATATTGTCAGTGTAAGTTTTCTCATTAAGTTGATTTTTTTTTTTAAACATAATTGAGGTATCATTTAATTTCTGTTAAAAAAATTGTTATAAATTCAAGGAGACAGAGTTAAGTTAAATGTCATGCTGTAAATGCTTCTGCCAAATTTCACCAGCATTTGTTGTGCAGCCAGCAGCATTCATTTTAAAACCTCTTCCGAGAAGACGTTTGATCTGAGGTGACTGGTCTTCCAGGGGACGTGTTTCCTTGCGTCTTTGTTTAGACATTTCTCTAACACAAAGTGATGATGGTTGACATGGACAAAGTGCTAACTCAAGCTGAATCCCACACAGTATACTTCCAAATCAGATTTGACACACTCTGAAATGATGTTAAAGCATTTCAAAGCAAGCAAAAAGTGCTGATGATTACAACATGACTTGTCGTATAGCTTGTCCTTTACCTGGTGTGGCCCCCTGCCATGACAGAGTCAACAAGGGGTTTACATACAGTCTCATGGGACATCATTACAGTATGCTAATAAACACACAAACACTGATCTGTAATTATATTTCTTGCTATGTATAGGTGTGATAGTGGAGATAGCCAAATGAATCAGGAGGTTCGTTCTTCTGTCCACGCTGACTAAGCTGATAAACTGGGGACATGGAGAATGGCCTATGCATGTTAAGCAGCATTGTGAGATTCATTGATACTGTAACTGTCCTTGGAGGAAATGGCTGCACCGTGCATAACCCTGAGGTTTTACTTCCCTGCTTTAGTGCATAATAATACAGTTTATATGGAAAGAGAACCGGACAAAGTCAAATGGAAGAGAAAAATTCAAATGTTTCAGGGAATGAAGAAAAATCTGTAAATATAAATACTATGATTAATAGTAGTAATAGGAATAAATAGATCTAAATTTATGTCTATTTTTCATGGATTTGGTCCAAGTTGACTCCTTGAGTTCAGTAAGAAACTTACTAAGAAACAAACATCATCATGGGTTGTTTCTTAGAATAACTGTGTTATGAGCCATGTTTAAAATATGACGTGTCCTTGAGCATGAGTTCTGACTGCAAGTATAAAGAAATCTTCCTTAATTTTTCCTTCCTTAACCCTTACATACTGTTCATATTCTACACCCTTGCAGTATGTTCTGGCTCAATTTTGACCCGGTCTAAGAATCCCCTCATAAAAAGTGTCTATACCAAATGTTGAACCACAGATGTGTTTAGAAAGCATCAATAGTGGATCTGACTGATCAATAAATGTGATTAAACCTTGATTCATGTTTCAGAGAGCAGAGAGAGTGTATTTTTTTTTAGCTTTTACACCACTAAACAGCTACTATCACACAATATCATGTCCTATTTTACCTAAGACAGGAAAATATAACATAGCAATAATGATGTAAATGTATTTTATAACTTTATGGAAGTGTGGGGTTTATTGTATAACCATTAGAGCCATCAGTCTTCACTGTTACATCATTAAAAGAAATCCTCATAACTACTATCTTATTAAAACTATTAACTTTTCATTTAACAAAACACCATGTCAATAGATACGGTTCTAATTTGACCTAATTTGTGGCACCTATACAAAAGTATAACACATAACAATATTTTCATTTTTGTGCATTTCGAGTCATCAAATTTCAGAGTAAGAGACATTCAGGGTGTTTTTGCAGGGTCAAATTTGAACTGAACAGTATGTAAGAGTTAAGAGGATCAATACCTCTTAAAAAAATATCTCAAAAAGATGATTTATAATAAAATAAACACCCGTTTTGCACAGATATAAACAAATGAAAACATTTCTTTGACCTCATTAAGAGGGTCATACAAGCTCCTTCACTATCCAAACTGCTGCCAGCAAATCATGAGTCCATTCAAAAACGTCTGTCCAAAATGCCCTTACAGCCAAGTATGCACTTACTGCAAGTTGTCAAAGCTAAAACTACTGAGGATTAAACATTCTTAATCTTTTTTAAACTGTCCCTGTTTGTCATTAATACCGTGGAATCTAGCAAACAACGCAGCAAAAACTAGTTTGGAGGAAAATTACTATTAAGTATTTACTCAGCAATTTCTTCAGCAGTTTCAGGCCGTCATTGTGAAATGAATTTGACTGTGAGATCAAGGACAATGTCAACTTAAATACTGGAGTCATTTCTCTGATATCACTCCAAACATTTGAAGCCATTTCATATATAATACTTGGAAAAGTGAGAAGTTGCCATAAAATTGAAGTGAGTTTAATTATTTTAAAGCGGGTCAGTATCATACTGTTAATAGCATTTATTTAACATATGTTGTGTGTAAATATGAAGTGTGATAAACTACACATGAAATTAAACTTCCCTCATATTTAGTCTAAAACACATTAGCTCAGTTGTTCCCAGCGGACATGAAGGTATTGGAAAAAGGAAGACAAAGACACCAGGAAGGGCTGACAGCTCCAATAAGCCTGGGCTGTGACAACTGTGACAAGAGCTCTCGGTGGATTACACACACACGCACACACGCACACGCACACGCACACACACACACACACACACACACACACACACACACACACACACACACACACAGATTCTCATGGAAAGTCATAGAACACACATTCCATACTCAGATGTTCTCACTTTCTGTTCCTTTCATCAATGTGCACACACACACACAAAAACGCACACACAGTTCGTTATTACTGCAGGCGGTCTTAGGTGTTGATGGAGCTAATGAGGGTCCAGAGGGCTGACATAAGCAACAGACAGCTATTAGACATGACAGAGGACATATCATCTCTGTGTTCAACTGAAAAACACAGATACTTCAACCACTATTTGTTCTTATGTTAAAATGTGTTTTGATTCAGTTTCTCACCTTTTGGCCCAAAGCATGCCTGACACTGTGTCTCCGTGTTTCTGTGACTGTTATTTAGCATATAGAAAGAAGAAAGAAGACACTAAAAGTCAAGGTACATTAAAATGTTATCTGGCCTTAAAAAGCTTAATTTTATTTCCAAATCAACCCTTTTAATCATATTTAAATGTCTTTATTTTGCCATGTGTTGCTTTTATATCCTGTCTTGATGCATTTTATGTTTTATGTAAAGCACTTTGAATTAGCTTTTTGTTGAAATGTGCTATACTAATAAATGATCCCTGCCTAAAATATTCAAAGAAATGAGGGACATTTTCTTTAATGAGTTTAAATCTGTAATTTCAGATTTTAAAGAGTTTAAAGGATTATTGTGGAGGATTTAAGGGATCTAAAAGGAATATAATACTCATAAGTATGTTTTAATTAGTGTATAATCACTTGAAAATAAAAATTGTGTTTTTGTTACTTTAGAATGAGCCTTTCTACAAAGGTAGTGGTTCCTCTTCCACGGAGGCCGCCCAGTGGAACGCCATGTTTCACAGCCTCCATAGGGTTACAGGCTTGGAAGGGGCAGGTGAGGTTGAGAGTGAGGTGTATTCAGTTTTCAGTTGGTTGCAATCTGCAACCTCGCCACTAGATGTCACTAAATTTTAGACACTGATCCTTTAATGACCTCTTAAATTTAAATATACTTCTAGGAGGAGGAGATGGGGCATATCTTGCTGTACACAACACACACACACACAAACACAAACACACACACACACACACACAAAATACATGCATACCACATAATTAATATCAATCTTCATTTTTGTGAACAGTCCAAATATTCAGACAAATTGGGGGGGTTTTCAGGGGGGGCCTTTATTTGATAGTAGATGGCATAGAGGCCGACAGGAAACAGGGACAGAGAGAGGGGGGAATGACTTGCAGCAAAAGTCCCTTGCCAGAATCAAACCAGGGATTTATGTGGCATGCGCGGTAACCACTCTGCTACCAAGGCGCTCCGACAAATTGTATTTTAATACTTTGGCAACATTGTTCTGGAAACCCGCATACCAATAAATCCCATTGAATTGAAATGTGTGCTATATGTAAATGTGACACTGTACTAAATTGTGACAGATTGCTGATTTAGGATTTAGCTACACACACTTAAACAGTTGGATTTGCTGTAAGCTAAAATCCCACAATTTACCATCATGTCTCAACCCTCCACACAGAGCAGGAGAAACTGCAGGGATGCAGAAATACCTCGACTTCCCGACTTTGACTCCATGTGCCAAACACTGAAAGGCTTCTAGTAGCTGTTTGTGGGGAGGAAGGGGGGTAGGGGGGTTGCTTTTCTTTGTTTTTTTGCTGCCACATGTAATATCTTTTCCTGTTATCTTGTGTTTTTGCTATTGACAGCAACATTTTTAAACCCAAGCTAAGATATCGTCTGTCCAGCATGATGAAGAAGTAGCCAGGAGTAATTAGAAGAAGCTGAGGAGAAAACACATAAATAATGAATGATTATTCTGTTTGTAGCTAATCAAAAAGCATCGTTTCACAGTCCAGCTGTGCCTCTTAGCAATGCTACCAACATACAAAGATCTCCCTCTCAACACTGCATGTTGTCTTACAGGCTGCACAATAAGTCATGGAAGAACGGACACTGTAGATAAGCTGCTGCAGGAAGGTGATGCTGAGCCATATGTAGATCTATAGATGTGTGCACACGTCATGACACAAAAGTATGAGGCGATACAAAGTGCTGACTTCGCAGGACTTCTGGTTTCAGCCCGACACTTCTTAAAGCGGATTTGACTTGAGCTGTCGTAATCACAAAACCATTTTGGTAAACAGCAGGGACGCATAGAGCTACAATGTCAATGTCCTGAGATTACACTTTACACATGTCCTCCAGCTGAACTGCAGCATTCAGTCCACATGGCTTTGTTCCATCCTGAAAGTCTGTCCTGCCTGCTTTTCCATTTCTACCTCAAACCATAAATCCTTCTAAAAGGCAGTTTTTTAATTTAAAAAAAAAAACACACACAAAAGGAGACAGACTACACCAAAATAAGGACAGAATGGGTGAAAAACAGGGGGGCAAAAAAAAAGAAAGCTATAAAAAAGATAAGAACAGAGTCGGAGATAAGCGGAGAGAGAAATCGAGGTAGACAGATCGAGTGAGAAAAAGGCATAGACAAAGAAAGTAAATGAGAGCGTGAGGATCAGAGGAGAGTCTCCCACAGAGTTTAACTTTTGGAAAATGAGTCAGACTCAGCAGGTGAGTCGACGAGAATCTCTGGACATGTTCTGAGCTCCCACGAGGCTTTGATGCAGTGCTTGACAGGTCAGACATTACATGATACGCCGCTATGATGCTGACACATAGCGTTAGGGTGCTGAACAACCTATGGATTTAGCAACGATGATCTGCTCTTATTGAAATGGTCTGACACTCACACACACACACACACACCGGTTTCTCACTGTGGCATGTGGTACTGGGTAGCCCTGGTTTGTGTGTGTGTTGTGTGTGTTGTGTGTTTTGTGTGTATACATGCCTTTCGGGCTACAAGCTTATTAACTTTGCTTACCTACGCATGCATATGTGTAAGTGGAGGGTTGATGGTGGGATGAATGGGGGGGGTTTACACACATGGAATAATTTGTTAACACACAGATGAACCAGAAATCTTGAGTAGCATGAGTACCTCCGTGCAAGCTGCACATGCAGATGGTCGACACACAAGCCAGTGGGCAAACACTGGGGAAGCGTGCACACACACACACACACACACACACACACACACACACACACACGCACACACACACACACACACACACACACACACACACACACACACACACACACACACACACACCTCTATGACTCTGCCCAAGTAAATATGAAAACAGTGTCTAGTCTCTGCAGAAAAAACTGGTGCTTTAAAAATGTCAGTTTAAGTATGCAACACATTCACACTACCAACTCGTCACTTTTTAAAACAAGGTACCACTTTATCATCTTTTTTTTAACGTGCACAGCTGTCCACTCACCTTAATATAAACCCTACCACAGTGCTATATGACACGGTGAGCATCAGTCCAGAGGAACTGCTGCCTGGAACTATTTTCCTGTCTCTCAATTCCCATGTCAATGTTTTCTTTGTATGTTATCCTTAATATTTCTCAACACAAAAATACAAGGGTGTCCATGATAACACAGTAATCCAATAGGTTAATGTTAAAGCATTCAGTTTCATTATTTCCAATAGGTAAGGGTGCATATGACTCCTGTTTTGTGTTGTCTGCTACCAGTGGGCTTCATTTCATTTTAAATTGCTGCCAACAGGCCACAGTCACAACTATCAGAATCTAAATGCCACTATCATTATTTTAGAAAAGTCGTTTAATAGCCTGTATTGTAAAATGTGAAGCTGCTCATTTAATTTTATTTTCCTAAGAATATGTGTGAGAGGATATTTAATATGAAATCATATTTCTTACTTTGCAGTAAGTCATAAAGCCTTCCCTAATTTATATTGAGCCAAAGTTCTGTGTGTATATTTGTTCATGTGTGTGTGTGTGTGTGTGTATGTGTGGAGAGGACCGGAACTCCCCGCCTGGGAAAATACTTCCAGGCAGCAGGTCATATGTTCTGCATATGCACAATGATGCTCAGTGTTGTATAGTACTGCGGGAAGGTTAATAGTGAGGTGAATGGATAGCCATGCATGTTGAAATATGATGCTAAAGGGGTTACAAGTGATGTTCCATCTCTCTTGCTGCACTGCCAAAGTTCTGTGCATGTGTGGTTGCAGCACTGCTCTGCTGGTATTTACCATGATATTTCTGCAGGGCTCATGGTCTAAACCAGGGTCATGGATAATGACTGGGTTTAAATGGCAGCCTCTGCTTTCCGCTTCCATTCCCTGTCGGCCGCTGAGGAGCCAACACCGAGCTAGTCTCTGGAGAGGTTCTGTAGTCTCAGGAGGACTTGCTGTACTGTTGAAGGTAATAGTATTGGTGTGTGTGTGTGTGTGTGTGTGTGTGTGTGTGTGTGTGTGTGTGTGTGTGTGTGTGTGTGTGTGTGTGTGTGTGTGTGTGTGTGTGTGTGTGTGTGTGTGTGTGTGTGTGTGTGTGTGAGTGTGTGTGAGAGAGAGGGAGAGAGAGAGAGAGAGAGAGAGCACAAGAGAGATGTGACAGATTGAGTCAGTTATTGATTTCTTAGTCACAGTGTAAGCGTTGACCTTAGGGATTGCCATTTACTCATCAGATTGCTGTTTAATCTGATTAGCATCTCTGTCAACAGACTAGTGTTCCTTTACTTCAGACTGGTGATGCAGCTGCACACTCACACACACCAGAAACTGCTCCTGATACAGTTCATGGTTTAACAACACAACCTCAGTTTTATAAAATATGGGAAAGTAGTTTCCAGCTGTAGTGTGAGAGGATGGACAACAGAGGCTGCATGTGTGTGTGTGTTTGCGTGTCAGTGACAAAGCACCTCTGCGCCCTCCTCGGTTCACTCCACTGCCTCCTGAGATGAGCCCGTTCCACCCTCCCCCCTGAACGCCCTTTGATGGATCGGTCCGGGGTGGGTCCCTGACTGCGTCTCCAACCCGATCTGGATGTAACCATCTCCCATGTGGGTGATGACGGAAATCGATTGGAAGGTATAAAATCGGGGGCATCTCAGATACTGTAGCTCAAATTGAGACTCAGAGGTGGTTATTTATTTGCCATCCTTAGAAACATGACATTTGGTATACAAGGCAGTTATGTAATAAGTTTGATCCACATTGTGTACTAATGTTTCTTACAGTTTAATTTACCACCTTATACCAATCCCATGTGAACTTTAGGTTACTTAACGCTCCTATATGTAGGATTTAAACATTTCTAAACTTTCATGACTCTTGGTGGTGGCACCAAAAAACACAGTGCTGCAGATAGCACATAAAGGGCTTAGAGAAACATACAGAGACTGAGACTGCACTGAATTTCATCAGGATTGTCTCATTTGTACCATCACATCACAGTAAGGTTTTATGATCACAAAGAAATCTGAGGTTTTCAGTGAGCTAGGGTCACATAGGGTACATCATTGTTCTTTAATGGGGGTGCACAGTTGTTTTGATATATGTAGGGCAGAGTTGCAAAAACTCCCATAGAATTATCTGGTGACATGCGATAAAGCAACTGTTTAATCGGCTGCACACACACACACACACACACACACACACACACACACACACACACACACACACACACACACACACACACTGGGCAGGAAATGATAAGGGAAGGCAGTGTACCATAATACACTCCAATTCTTTTCTTTCTTTTTACTTATTTTCTGCTTTTATGTCTTTTTTTCCATTAGTATTTTATGTGCACATCCTCCTCAGCTCCCTCCTTCCCTTCATTATCCAGATAATCCATGTTTCTGTGCATCCTCCAGATAATGCACTCATCCATTTACCACAGCACAAAAACTGTGAAGCAGCCTTCCTTGTCAGGCAGATATTTGCCCTGGTAAATATAGCAAGATAGATCTCCATTATCACGCATGTAGCCGCATCATAACAGACCCCTGCAGCCCAAATCTAAAAAGCAACCAGGTCGTAGACGTAAGCAAGCTAAATGACGGACCAATCAATGGCTGCTTATTGTCAGGACCTTGAGCCTCCTCTGATTCAATTACCTGCTATGATGAGGAAGAGCAGCCAGGCAGGGAGGAAGGCAGGCTGAACCCACAACACTGTGATTAATGGGGCCATGGTGAAGGAAATGGGTCATACAGAGAGCGGAGGAAGAGAAAAGGGGAAAAGGAGGGGAGAAAGAGAAGAAGAGAGGAATTACAGACAAAGGATAAAATGAGAGAAGAGAAAGAAAGACGGGGGGGGGGGAATGAAGAGAGGAAAAGCAGCACGGGATGTCAGGGGAGGAAAGGAGATGACGGGGAAATGAAAGTAAGGATAGATGTGACAGATAACAGGATTTGTGAAGAATTGAGAGGAAATGAAGGAGGGGATAGACAGAGTAAGTGAAGGTGTGGGAGCAGACTGTATGGCTTTGTACCCCCCTCTTATCTTTCATCTGTAGCCCTTTGAACTTTTACCTCTATATGGTCTGCACTCTCTCTCGTTATGCCTCTCTTCTCCTTCTCTACTTCTTTCTTCCCTCTTTCCTTCCCATCTTCCTTCCTTTTACTCTACATTTTACGTTTTTTTCTTCTAAGCATTTCTGAAATCTCTGTCTATCCCTCCCTCTTCAATTTTCCATTGTTTCTTTTATTCTTACATATTCTTCATTCAGTCTCTACCAACTTCTTTCTTCCTTTTTGACCTGTTTAGCTCCCTATTTTCTCCATTCTTCCTTCATCAGACCTTCACAGTCTCACCTTTCTCTTTACATGTCTCTCTCTCTCTCTCTAGCTGTACTGTCTTTTCACACTGCCACTGTCATGCCATCTGCCTTTCAGAGTATGGCATTGATTGTATGTGTGTGTGTGTGTACGCGCGCGCGCGTGCGTGCGTGCGTGTGTGTGTGTGTGTGTGTTTGTGTGTACACACATATGTCTGTTAGGGACAAAGAAAGAGATACCCTGCCAGCAGTGGTAAAAGGCGTTCAATCAGACTGAAACAAACACACACACACACACACACACACACACACACACACACACACACACATACACACACACACACACACACACACACACATACACATACACATACACATACACATACACATACACATACACATACACATACACATACACATACACATACACATACACACACACACACACACACACACACACACACACACATACACATACACATACACATACACATACACATACACATACACACACACACACACACACATAGTTTTGTTATTTTATTTCTTAATTCACAGAAGATATTGAACTGGTTCTTTTAAACACTTTAGATGTGGTAATTCAATGCGAAACATATTTAAAAAGATGATGTCACCACTTATTGACATCAACTAAACAAGTACCAAGTTCACACATAACGTAATTTATGCATCATAGTTCAAACTTGTACAACTTTACACTGCAGTTACAGTAGAACAGTGCAGGACGATCACTCATGATTGCCCTACAGGCCTCATGGAAGCACATCATCGCGTGGTTTCAAAGACACGCACCAAAATGTACTTTCAAGCATCTAACGTTATATAGAGCGTTACAAATGGCCAAATCGATGTCTCTCTAATGTTGTTTGAACGGAGCGGCTCTGGGGTGGGGCGGCGGGAGGGAAAAATAGATTAGTCTGATATGGATTAGCTGCTTGAGAATGAGCACATTTGTTCAGTACACAGAAGACATTTTCAAAGTCACTTCTGGCACCACACATGCTTCCGTCTTAACGTGCATTAGTTACGATGCTTCAACTAGGCAATGCTCAATATGTTTTACTCTATGTCTAATTTAAGGCTTCACACAGGATTAGTTTGCCAAATTTCTGATGTAATCTTATTAGAAAAAGATCTTTAATTTCCCTTTTTTTCCCGATGCGATTGGAATCACTGTTGTGTCTCTGAGATATTGTGAAGGTGGCGGCAGACAAATTAAATTAAGTTGAAGAATTTATTAATTAATTTATTAAGTTGAGTTAAATTAAGGGGGAAGGATCCATTTCACCTCAATGACAGTGTCAGTACAGTGGAAAGCCAGCCGTCCAGGCCATTGTGTTTTGCTGCCAGAGTTGAAATAACTTGAACCTTGACCCTAAATATGCTGAATGGTAGAACCAGTGGTGACTGACTGAATCTACTGTACATGAGGAAGAATGGTGGAGTTGTTTGTTTGTGAACTCCTGGAATCATTTAACTTATCTTACTGTATTGTACTGTATTGTATCGTATTACATTGTATCGTATCGTATCGTATCCTATCGTATCGTATCCTATCGTATCCTATCCTATTGTATCGTATTGTAACATACTGTATCATACCGTATTATATTGTAGTGTTCTTTATCCTATACTCTACATCAAGCAAATGATGTAACTTACACAACATTCTAGGAGCAAGCAAAGAAAAAATAGAGCTTACAGTATCTAAGAAGTCACAACATGTTTCTTTGGGTATCACTACATGACAAAATAAAGCTGATCTGATGTGTACAATAATTTCACCTTCTCTGTGGAAACTAGTCCCATGAGAATAGGGTTGAAGACTGGCATTTGGGTAGATACACATTGCTTCAAGACTCATGACAACATGCTCTCCGTCTTCGTGGGTCATTGAACTCACATGGAGGAAGCACTCAATCAATTTGAGGTATTGAGGCAGAGCCACAGAGCGGGCGGCTAAATTACAGTCCTGCAGGTTGAGTGCGTCACATGCTCTCAGACTCTACTCTATTCCAGCCCATTTAACTGACAGAGGCGGGCACTGGCACCCTTTCCCTCAAAATATTACCATATTGTTGCGCTGAAAACTGCAATAAAATCTCCTAAATTAAGAGAGAATATGGGTATTTGAACATAAAAAGAAAGACTATACATGATAGATGCTGCAAATAGGAAGATGGTTACAGGTCTTCTTGCCTTAGGAGTTATTTCTGTTTGTTGATGAATAGTGAAGATATTATGTGTGAACAAGAACAAAGAGGTTTATAGTATCCATTATAGTGCTATCTCTTTTTTATTACATGAAACACTGCTGCAATTTGGACTCAAATATCCTAATCTTGCCAACAAAAGTGATAATGGCAGTGAGAAACAGGCAGAATATATGCATTAAAGAGTTATAATGACTCAAAGAAGGTGGAGAGAGCAAACCATTAACAACCGCCGATGCCTTTGAAACCGTCCGCCTTAAACAGACACAAACGGCTGGATGAAACATTCTCCTCCAGGTTTTCTGACTCGTGCTCTTCATTTTGAGAGATGATAAAACCCCCTCATTACTGTTAGTTTCTGTCCTTATTTTGCGGACGCAGCCGTGCTCTGGGACTTTGCTAGAGGTGCATCTCTCACCAAAACAACTACAGCGCCACATTAGTGCTCGAAACCCCCCGGTGAAACATGTGGCACTGCTAAAAATACCTGCTTTTGAATCATTCACATCATACACTATTTAGAGAGCTCATGCATACTCATGACCCTATGCAAATATGTATCATCAGACTTTGCCTTGTGGGGAATTCAATTAATGGAATAACAGGGGCTGCAGCCACAACCGCTTTGCTACATTGTACACTAACATACATAAATGAAGTAGAGGCATGTACAGAAAATTAACTCTGATCAAAGTCTCTGTTATATGTTTAATCTTCTAACAAATCGTGGTTTTAAGTTTGCATCTGTTTTTCTACAGGTCTTTGAATGGTTTAACACAGTAACTCACAGTTTAACAATCAGGATCACATAATTCCACCTATAAAATAGGCAGAACCTACTCTTCTTTGTGGCTAGATTACACTGGTATCATATTACAGTACATTTCATCCTTAACTACCTGAGTCCACGCAAGTATTTTCATTGGCCAGTGGAGAGATTGTAACGATGATCGACCCAGAAAGGAACACTGTGTATATTTTATGCACATTCAAATCACATAAGAAGATGCCTATATAAGCACAAACACACACACACACACACACACACACACACACACACACACACACACACACAGTTAAAGTACAGTAGAGATGTGACATGTGACACACTCCTGCCTACTCCACAGAGATCAGCTCCTCTCATTTCCTGTAAAGCCAGCTCATTAAAGAAATATACACAACCTACATTCCATTTATTGTAATGTGAGTCTACAATCTATACTAGTCTTAGCAGCTAGTGATGGCTTCTATCTCTCCCCTCACTCTTCTGCTCTCTCTTGCCTGTGTTTTATGTTTAGCTATTCGTCCAACTCCTATAGTGATGATGGTACATGTAGGCGAGGCTCAATGAATTGGAAACACAGCTCCATACCACAGAAACCCAATCGTTAGTTGCTGCAGTTAGCCAGCCTTAGTAGCTGGTGTGGGCCAACCCAGTACAGCTACGTCTCTCCCCATGGCAGCTTCTGAGGAGCTGGGAAGTCCATGGTTCACCACCAATCGTTTTAGGTTTCTAACAGGTCATCCACACTCAGCGACACATCCACTGAGAAACTAATTCTGGTTATTAACAGCTCTATCATGAGAAACATGAAGTTGGTGACAATGGTGGCCATAGTCAAATGTATTCTTGGGGCCAGAGAAAGTAACATAGAATCTCAATTAAAACTCCATAGTTTTCTCTGGACCCCTACCATGTCACCATCTACATGTCATCATTCAACCATTGACTGTCAAGATGGTGTCCAGCAAATGACGTGGGCTTTTGAAGAAGACTGAGTCTGATTAGGAGAGACAGCATGAATCCCATGTTGGATGGAGCAGCTCTCATATCTAGAAATCTGGCTGAGTTTATTAGTAGACCAAAACCATGACAACCCAGAGTTGAGACCATGAGGCAGAGATGCAATCTTAAAGCTTCTCTGTGCTTCCATTAAAGCAGTTACCCACCCAAATCCCATAGAAACTGTGTCTATCTCCAGATTACTTAAATCAATGAAATCGAAAGTAAACATATACATAAAAAAATATTATAATAATTTACACCACCACCGCAATAGTACAACAACATAGCAGAATTGCACATTAGATCTCTATCATCTGAAGCCACATTAATAAACTATCTCATCTCAGATTATCACATTGATTTATTTTGTCTAACTGAAACCCGGCTGTGTTATGAAGAATATGTCCGCCTAAATGAATCCACCGAGTAATATTAATACTCACATTCCTTGAGACACCAGTTGAAGAGGTGAAGTGCCAGCTATTTTCGATTCAAGCCTATTAATCAACCCTAGACCTAAACTTAATTAAAACTCATTTGAAAGTCTTTCACACCCTGCCTGGAAAACTATCATTCCTATTACTTCCTATTATTGGACTACATGCCATTACACAAAAATGTCTTCTCTCGATGTCTATCTGATAGTGCTGTAGCTAAATTTAGTTCTATGCTAACTTTAATGACTCCCATATCTTGGCAGAACTGGAATATAATGTTCATAAGTAAGTTTTATATATAGTATAATCACGTGAAAATAAGAATCGTGTCCTGGAGCCCAACATGTTGCACTGCCATGTTTCTACAGTAGCCCAGAATGGACAAACCAAAGTACTGGCTCGAGAGAGGGCCTTTCACATTTTTAGTAGTTTTGCAACTACCATAGATTCTCCGACATGCTTGGAAGAGGAACGTGAGGGGATGGGTATTCAGTTGGTCGCCATCTGTAACCTCACCACTAGACGACACTAAATCTTACACACTGGGTCCTTTAAGATATATAGGAAGGTCCTCTATAATGCCAGAACAGCCCATTAGTCATCATTAATAGAAGAGAAAAAAACTGCCCTAGGATCCTTTTCAGTACTTTGGCCAGGCTGACAGAGTCATTACTCTATTGATCCATGTATTCCTACAACTCTCAGTAATAACGACTTCATGAGCTTCTTTAATAATAAAACCATAACTATTAGAAACATATTTCATCACCTCCTGCCCTCAAAACAAGTAATTAGACTACAATCGACATTCCTGAACCAACTTCAACGATTCCTTCATCCAAACCGTTAATGTGTCTCTTAGATGACATCCCAACTAGGCTGCTTAGGAAAGTTTGATCCTTAGCACATCTTTATTAGAAATGATCTATCTGTCTTTATTTACAGGCTATGCACCACAGTCCTTTAAAGTAGCTGTAATCAAACCTCTTCTTAATAAGCCTACTCTTGATTCAGGTGTTTTAGACCTATATCAACTATATACCTATACCTAATCTTCCCTTTCTCTCTAAGATCCTTGAGAAAGCAGTCACCAATCAGCCGTGTGACTTTCTACATAACAATAGTTTATATGAGGATTTTCAGCCAGGATTTAGAGTGCATCATAGCACAGAGACAGCATTGACGAAAGTTATAAATCACCTCTGAATTACATAAGACAAAGGACTTCTATCTGTACCTGTCTCATTAAATCTTGGTGCTTCATTTGACACTATTAACCATCACCTTCTATTACTGAGACATTCAATTGACATTAAAGGGACTGCAGTACATTAATACACATTTATTAAGATGGATTAACTCATATTCATAATATTGTTTTTAGTTTGTACACAATACCAACTGAACTACAAGTATGCCTAAAGGGCATAAAGACCTGGAGGACCTGTAACTTTCTGCTACTAAATTCAGACAAAACTGAAATTATTGTGCTTGGTCCTAAACACCATAGAAACACATTATCTAATGATATAGCTACTCTGTATGGATGGCATTACCGTGGCCTCCAGCACCATCATAAGGAATCTGGGAGTTATCTTTGATCAGAATATGTTCTTAAAACACATAAAACACATTTCAAGGACTTCCTTTTTTCACCCCCATAAAATTGCAAAAGTTAAGCACAACCTCTCTCAAAAAGATGCAGAAAAACTTAGTTAGGGTTTCTAGTTAGGGCAAGGGCCCCTGGTTATGCTTCTATAAGCCTGGACTGCCAGGGGACTTCCCATGATGCACCGAGCTCCTCTCTCTTCCTCCCCCTCTCCATCTGTGCTCATTCATGTCCCATTAATGCATGTTACTAACTTGGCATCTTCCCCATAGTTTTGGGCTTTCTCATCTCACAGGTGTGGACCTTCAGTTACAGACCACCTGCTGTCTTTGTGTTCCAGCTTGACACCCACTTCTACTTATATTATTATTAGTCATATTTTCCCACTGCTACCATTATTATTAGTCATATTTCTATTATCATTATTATTGTTATTGCTGGGCTTCTCTTTTGTCTCCCTCCTCTATCCCCTTCAATCTCTCTCTTTAAATCCAAGTTGATCAAGGCAGATCCTGGTTCTGCTTGAGGTTTCTTCCCATTGCCAGTTTTTCCTTGCCACTGTCGCCAAGTGCTGTTCATTGGGGAATGTTGGGTCCCTGTAAATTAAAAGGTATGGTCTCGACGTGCTCTATATGAAAAGTGCCCTGAGATAACTTCTGCCGTGATTTGGTGCTATATAAAAAACACTGACTTGACTTCACTTGACATAATGCACAATAAGGCTTCTTTAATAAGATGCTCATTACAGCACCCTGCATGCCATCTGCACACAGTTTAGAATTAACCAAGTAGCAGTAATTTCATACGGGGATAGAAAATGTGAAGTATAGCTGAGTTTAAATCATTCCCAACAATAACATATAAAACACATTTTCAATGATTTATGTATTTGTCTCGATAAAGTAACAGTTTAAGACAAAGCTGCGGTGCCTCAGCAGGGAGAGGAGGAGAATTGTATGGGTCTGGAAAATATAACCAAATAAATCATTTTAATTAAGACTACCTTTTGCCACCCAATTTAAGATTTCTCTTCATGGGTGCTCAGAATATCCCCCCTTTTTTTGGTCCCAAACTTTTTTTTTTGTCAGTGAAACACTTTGGAGATTATAACCCAAAATCTTGAACTTTTTATATACTGCTTAATTGGGACTGAATCTTGTCATAGTGCCACAAAGTATGTCTTTCCACTATTTCTCATGTCCTGCCTCCAATTTGGAAGAGAACCTCTTTGTCGTCATACGGCCCCAGAAGACAAATTGGACCAGCAAAGTCACTGAAAGCACCAAGACCTGACAGTTCGGCTCCTTACTTTCATCCTTTAGGAAAACAACACAGCATGACACTAGAAGGGAATAGCATGATATGTGAGTAGAACTCGGATAAAATAATAAGTCATTTAAATTTAATTTGGTTATTGTAAGTATAGGATTGCCTACCCACAAATATACAATAGAATGTTATCATTGTTGCATTGATAATCTTATATATTACTGATGGTATTGTATAGACAAATTTGATATGTTTACCTTGTTTTAAGATACTTTGGGTTTAATTTATTTGACAATTAGAGCAAAATCAAGCAATTCTTCAAAGTACAATAAGTTGATGACATACAGTCTCAAAGATCAATGTCTGCAATGTCAGCAATTCCCCAAATAAACATGTTTCCAGGTAATCCAGTATGCCATCGTCGTCATCTTTTCAACAGCGTTGTAATAATACTGCTTTACATCATCTGTCGCTAACATCAAGTGTTGTTAACACGGATAAAATTTGGTAGACATGAACATGGTCATCAATAAATGATGGTACAATTGCAACATGAAAGTTGTAACAGTACTCTTGTAAAATGGAACGAACAGTTCCACATTTAAAACCAACGATAACAACAAATGTTTTAAATGCATGTTTAATCTGTTTCTCCCCAAACCTGCCAAAAATAAGAGATAACGTTGAGACTGAATCAAAAAATATGCTGTGACATAAATTCAAAATCAAAGTACCCTCCGATCTCCTCAGCTCTCCAAAGACATCTTACACAGAGAGTTCTTATAACACAGGCCTTTTCTAAAAACCAAAAACATTACCTTCCGACACATGATCCAAACCTCAAAATGTCTAACACAAGCTGTATTTGTTCTCAGTCTAAGTTAAGAAAGCGAAGGCGGTTTCCTACCACTTTGCTGCCGGGCGCGGTGTGTGCCGTCCATGGCTCCATTGAATCCCACTATGGAGTTGGATGTGACAGGCTGCTGAAGTGGAGAGGCAGCGGGCGTGAGTGTGTGTGCGCTAGTATAAGAGAGTGTTGGCGGGTTGTAAAGTGAGTTTGTCCTACTGTGTGTGTACGCATGGGTGCTCATAGTTCATGTTCACGTGTCGGTGGGAATGCCATGTATGGAGATGGGTGTGTGTCAGGAATATTGTATGAGAGCTGGGTCGGGGGAGTTTGGGGAGTTTGTGGATTGTGTGTCTTAGTCCCTAGGTAATTGAGTATCCCCTATAGGACATGACCATAGTTATGGAAGCTATGAGTGTCACTAACGTGTGTTAGTGCATCCAAGCGTGCGGTGAGGCTTGAAATAAGTTCTCCTTTGTACAACTCTATACTCAGTTGTCTGCTTAGCCTGTCATGCCTTTCCAAACACAGAATAAGACACAATAAATAAATAATAAGCACAATAAAAGAATAAGACATGACTTGACTGTCATGGAAAAAGCTATAATAAAGCACACACAGAGGCAAAGCTGTAAAGAAATAATATCTTCATTGCTTCATGAAAAGGAGCATATATGTAGTGCTAAGGCTTACTAAGAATAAATATTTACATTTAATAGAGATGGTTCATATAATTCTGGACATATGTATGTGCACAAAGTAAGAGAAGTCAGTAATCATGAGCCAGCTTGGTCTTGAAGCACAAGATGCAAAAACCAACATGTTCAGAGCAGGAAAAGCGGCCAGTGCCAGAAGTCATTCCAAATGAGAGAGAATATCTGCATGCGTTTATGTTCAGGGTGTCAGATGTTTTATGGAACACTTAAATTATTCAGCCTTGTTTGCCTTGCAACATCTTCTTCTCTGCTCCTCTGAGGGATTGCCAATACCTGTCATCACACTACTTGATGTGGTGCTGCCATCTACAGGCCTGAGCTGGTACTACGCCTGCTCTTTTTACAACTAAGAAATATCCACCGCAGTTGTTGTCAAGCATGTGTCTCACAGATCAAAGAGTAAGAGGGTTTTAGGTTGAACC
This sequence comes from Scomber scombrus, assembly GCF_963691925.1. NCBI lineage: Eukaryota > Metazoa > Chordata > Actinopteri > Scombriformes > Scombridae > Scomber > Scomber scombrus. The sequence goes on from NC_084989.1 coordinate 4,594,781, forward strand.
TCACAGCTCAGTTGTAGATTTGACTGATTATTTGTCTCTCTGTAGTTGAAGACATAGTGATCGCTGGCATCAGCTGCTGAAGTCGACTGAAAGGCAGGAGACTCTTTGACTCCACAGGAGGGTCAGAGGGCAGGTGGGAGTGGTTCTTTATATAAGTTATGGGACTTAACATCAGACATAAAAAATAAAAAAAAACATCCTGTAGCTGTGGTCTTATTAAGGGTTCATGACTTCTGCACTTAGTTAAGACCCCAATTGTGTTATACTTTAAAAAGGCAACAAATCCCCAATAGTGTTATAAAGTGTGCTTACATATTAAATGGATGACAGATATATTGTATGCAGGTGAAAAGCAGCTCATTTTGTCTCCATTTTTCCTTAACTATCTATAAATAGCAGTACATAGCATTTGGGGACACAGCTGGTGCTGTTTCCTCCATCTGCACTGTAACTACAGTATGTAGTGTGGGTTAATGGAGACACACACACACACACACACACACACACACAAACACACACACACACACACACACACACACACACACTAAGGGTTATGTTTTGACCTTGCCAGCTGCACCTCACATGCTTAAGCATGATTGCATTAGGTTTATATTCATATAGATTGTGTTGCATCATCAACTTTGGATTATTCTCAGTAGATGTTCCCATTCTTACTGAAGTATAGAAAAGAGGGCACGATGGCTTAGTCGTACAAGGTGAAAGAAAACATCAATCATATTCCTCTTTAGTAAATTTGTGTAAACTACAGTCATAACAGAAAGCTTAACTTAAAGGTGGAAAGTTGACAGTTTGGAATTAAAGGACATCACTGGACACACAAATGTCTTTTGATTGGATGCCAGATGTCCTACCATAGACCAAGTGGACACCTGATTCTCTTGCAAAATGAAACTTGCAATCAAATTTAATTCACTATAGATCATTTAAGTTGTTAAAATATGGTACATTTGTCATTCATTCATTTATTCAGTGTTACTACCCAGTTATTTTGCAATGCAGGCTTTAAGAGTGATTTCATACAGTTTTTTTTTGGTGTTGTTGAGTATATGTGCATGATACAATATAAAATGTGTATGATGAGAGTTCAAATTGTAATCAGCAAGTATGACGACATTTGTTTAAACGCTCTGCCTCTATCCTATCTCTGAGACACTTTGCTTTAATAACAAGCATCTGACAGCACATAGTGATATGAAATCACTCAACTCAGCCACAATGCAACCACAATAAAAAAGAAGAATTCTGACAAAAGGTTAAGGTGTCATATCTCATCAGAAGCCCTCGAAAATGGAAAACGCTTAATTTTAATGTTTTTAAATTCAACTTTTAATTTTTAACATTCCTGACAATCACCACTCATTTTGAAGTAAAACAAGAAAGAGCACCAGGTAGTTGTGATTTACAACAAGCTATTATACAATGACACCGATTTAGTGATGCAAGATGTCATTTTTGTCAGACAGCTGCAAGTTTTTAAGTTTATGTCACATTTCTTGCAATGGTAATTTCCGCTGCAGTTCATCACGGTCACATGAATCCCAGAGGAGACGTGGGCTTTGACAACACACTGATGAATCTACAGGGAGCTGACTGATGAAATGTAAAATTGGCATTCAATCTGAGACATCACTCAGTGATACACACACAGGAAAGGACTAAGTAAGTAAAGAAAAGAAAAAGAAGAAAAAAACAAGGGTGTCATTCATCTCTAAAGCTACATCTGAGCTAGTAATTATCTCTCACAGCGCACTTTTAAACTAGTAAATAATGCTCTGGAAGATCTTACTGTCCCCAAAAAAGCCAAAAACTCACTTCCTCTTTTCGCACAAGTAGACAAGAAAACTTTCCAAACAAAACCACTGCCCTCATTACAGCTCTCATCTGTCAACAATGACATTAAAGTGGGAGATGTGATGAGTTTGCAGCCTGTGAAGGAAGCGGGGAAGTGACTCTGCTGTTCTGACTGTGGAGGGGAAATGATGAGTTGGAGAACACAGGCTTGTGAGAGTGAAAGCTTCATATCGTGTCCCATACGTCCTCCATAAGTCAATTACTGGTAACCGAAATGCCGCCACGCCGACTTCCATCATCCTCCCATCAGAGCTCAATCAATCTCATTCTCATCCACTCGAGCTGGTGTTACAAGCATTATCGCCCCAGGAAGGCTTGTCAGATTACAGCGAGTGAGAGTAGCTTGCAGGAGCTAAGTGAATTATGTTAACTTGGTTACATATCTGTCCGAGACCACCAACGCACACAAATATTCTTTGAAGGTAGTGGAGTGTATGCATGAGAACAAACACGCTTTCAGTACTTAAAGGTACCGGGGACCAGCTCCAGATCAATGTCAATGCCTTGGTGAAGGACACTGACACGAGAATTAACCTGACAATGGGAGGAAACCCATCCAAGCAGCAGAGAATGTGCAAACTCCACACAGAAAGGCCCTTCCACAGCCGGGTATCAAACCCAAGACCTTCTTGCTATGAGACAACAGTGCTAACCACTAGAACTCCCGAGTTCAGAACAGGCTAGACTGCAACAGGCAATAGAACAAGTCTCAAGTCTGATGCAAAAAGATCTCAGCAGCCCTAAAAAAGCTCAGAAAGTTGAAACCGTCCCATATGACAAGTGCAGCATCTCTCCATCCACACACTCCACACATGAACCGTGTCCTACCTGCGTGACTTTCTCTGTGACGTGGTGCGTCCGGTCAATGAGTTTGCACGGAGCTATGATGTCCATCTCCCCAGAGGGCAGGGCAATGAGCGGGTCCGGTTTGAAATCCACAAAGTTGAGGGTGATCTGAGGGATTTTGGAGATGGTGCGGTACCGCATGAGGTCTGAGTCTGATGTGGAGTTCAGTATGTTGGATTTACTGTTTACTGCACCTGCAAACACACACAAGGCAGATCATGAGGTTAAAAAAGACCACAAAGGACAATAAGAAGGGTTGTACGTTCTCCACCTTCTATGTCTCACCGGTGCTGCTGCTGCCCGGTCGGACACTCGCCCTCCGGTTCTTTCGGTCCCAGTCGGGCCTCATGGCCTCGATCTCGTCTACGGAGGAGGCGCGCCGCATGCTGTGGAAGCTCTCCCGCGAGCGGCTGTGTGACAAGGTGCAATTGGAGGCCGAGCCGTCCGGGTTAAGGCTGAGGCGGTGGTGGGGCACTATGCAGGGCGACGACTGGGTGTGACCGGATCCTACCAGGTGAGATCCGTGTGGAGGACAAGGAGGAGGAGGGGGAGCAGGAGGCTCAGAGCCCAGTAAAGTGCGCTGGTCTTCCTGGTGGTCTTCTGGCCAACCTTGTAGAGCTGACCTAAAAAACGAAAAAACAGAAATGGTTTTAATGTCTATTAACAGGATATTACAGATTTGGGAAGCTTGTCTTTGAACTGGATGATTCAGCAATGAGGGTTAGGGGTTAGGGTTAGGGGGTTAGGGTTAGGGTTAGTCAAACTTTTAAATGAAGACAAGTTGAGAGTCTCTGTTTCCTTAACATGTCCTTGTTGAAAGTATCTCATCTCTAATCTCCTACCTGCTTCTACTGATTGGCTCTTTGTGGTCTGGTGGAATGGGGGGCAGGGGCAGGAACTCTCCCAAGCCTAGGGATTCCCGACTTTGGTGGTCCGGGTGCAGCGGCAGGGGTGTAGCAGTGGGGATGTGACCGGCCTCTGCGTCGTCCAGAGACACTTTACTGTTAGAAAGGGAGCGCAGCAGGGGAAGACGCAGCTTGAAGCCTCGTGGACGACCTGGGGGGGGGGAGATAGAGGAGGGTTAGACTCATTATCTGACAAACCTGTTCCAATAATAAGGTGGATTTTGACTACTGAACCGTGGCGGGAAGGCGAGATGGAGAGTGAAAGCCAAGTGTGAGAGAGATAAACAAGCAGAGATGGAATATGGGAGGATATTCTAGGTAGTCGAGGTCATGAGAGAGAAGGAGATTTGAGCTGGATCACGCTGAGCCTAATAGATTCAAAAGTCCTCGTCAAAAGCAATCTAAAGGAATCTGGGACAGTTACATTGATTAGATTTAGGTTTTAGCCACAAAGTTAAAAAATCTGGTTGACAGACAGACTGTCTTTGTCTGCAGTGTCAGGGTGATCCCTCTGGGAAAATGAAAGGCAGAATTCATGAAAAAAAAAAAGGCATTTTGTCAAACCTGTTCCAACAAAAAACACTCAGGACAACTCAGAAATAATATTACTTATCAGGACCACCTGGCCTTTCTGTAAAATGAAATGAACAAAATGGTCCTGGTGAATGACGGTGACGGTCACCCCTCACTGACTGAACATGTCAAGTCCAATTCAGATATTGAAAAACTAATGTGAGTGAACAAAGCGGTGTGTTGAACTTGAATTTTTAAGCATTGAACGAGCCAAAATATGAAGAAAAAAAAAATCTGCTGTTTGCCAATAGGGCAATTCCTTTTTATCTTTTAATTCTCTGTAGCAGTCTGGGCGCATGATGTGCTCATAGATTAATGCTTTCAAATTAATAACCATTGCCATTTGTAGTTGCCCTTTTGTTCTGATGATTTTGTGAGCTACAATACATAAGCTAGATTAATTCATTGAAACTAATGAAAAACATGTTAGCTTATGCCGGGTCTCAAATCACATACTTTTGTCAGTAAACTGTGTACACTCTCTACTTACTTGAGAAGTGTACACATTTTGACAGGTTAGTGTTGTCTCAAATTAAACACAGCTTACACACTTACCAGGAATGACAATTAGATAGCAAGCTAGCCTTAATAAGCTGGCGTTAGCAAGGTAGCGTTAATAAGCTAGCATTAGCAAGTTAGCATTAGCGGTACCAAATCATTACAGACTGCTAAATTAACCCAATAAACCTACTGATTTCTTATATAAAAAGTGTCCTGTAAGTTTTTTTTATCCTTAAACCAAATATGGACAGAGCAGAAAGTAAGAACTAAAGAAATAAAAAGGCAAAACACCAATTGAGCAACTATGAACTTAATCAGCTACCTGTAACAAGCCAGGTGGGCAGGCGGTGGTTGAGCTCCTGGTTGTGGTCTTTGAGTGTGTCGTCTGACATGACCTCGAAGTTGAGGATGAACATGATCACCACGCCATCCTCGTTCTTCACCGGCACCACGTCCACCATACACAGGAAGCACTGACCTGAGGGGGGCAGAGGGATTGATAAAGATCAGTTAGATCCAGGACCAAAGGGTTTATATCGGGGCTTAAACATGGATAGAATCAAGTCTCTAAATCAGTGGTCTCCAACCCTGCTCCTGGAGAGCTACTGTCTGGCATGTTTTAGTTATCTCCCCACTCTAATAAACACGATTTTAATAATTAACTCGTTATCAATCCCCTTGACGAGCTTCAGCTGCTTGATAACAAGCTAATATTTAGAATCAGGTGTGTTAGAGTGAGGAGATACCTAAAGCATGCAGGGCAGTAGCTCTCCAGGAGAAGGGTTGGTGACCACTGCCTTAAATCAAGGCCATTACAAATGCATATAAGTATGGAGAAGGGATCCAGATCATTATTAATCTCACTGGTTCTTTAATGATGATGTACAGATGTCAACATTATAAATCAGCATTATTAACAGTCACACATGAACGTCACACTACGAACGCACGCTTACATTCGGTATTACACAGAGCCGCACCACACACTCACAGTTTTTCATTCTCTCTCCTTATTAAATGTTCATCTGTACTTAATCAGCTCACACACACACACTCTTCCATATGAGGCCAGGCACGTCTGCTAATCTGCCACACAAGTGCTAAAACAGCTAAGTAAGCGTGAAATTAGACTACACATGACAGTAAGTGGCTGGGAGTTTTCTGCCAGGTCTGCGGGGCCTGATTACACTGTACATAACAGAGAGACTGGAAGACAGAAGAAGATGCTATTCTGGTTCTGACGCTTCAAAACATCAAATATACACATGCACACACACTGACACAGTAGAAAGAGTTGTCATCATCATTTAAAACACTGACCAGGATGAGACATTTATACAGGAGTAGATAAAGCAACTAAGACTGAGAGTGGAAGAGCGTTTGCTACATTTTTAACATTCTACATAGATTATATAGAAAGTTCCCAGGAACATATATGATTTTTGAGTTTATGTTGCACTTTCAGCACTGAAATCCTCATCAGATCATTTTCAATACTCAGACTTTGCTTAGGAAAGACAGGCCACCACCATAAAGTAGTTACACTAATGTAATAATAAGTAAAATGCATTAGGAGCACATCTAAGCAATTCAGATATGTATAAAATAACATTTGCTATTAACCAGAATCCATTTTCCCACATTACACAGCATTTAAATTAGAATTGAATCTGTCCTGTCCTTTTCAATGCCTTGTCCCACTTTGCCGGGTAACATGAAAAACAAAGCTACAACAAAACGTATCCAGTAGGCAATGTCACAACAGCTTTATGATATAATCTAAGAAAGCTATTTAGCTTCTCACTGTAATCCTTGTTTCCCCTCTTAGTCACGGTCTAAAGTGGCTTTTGATGTTATATAGTTCCTTCTAGATTTCTCAGCGTACCTGGCTCTGGTCCGTCCTGGCTCTTACCTGGACGGTGATGGTCAGTGACCGGCTCTATAAGTGACAGCCCCAGAGGTTTTGGCAGTATGGAGCATTTACAGCCAACACGGTTATGTCGTACAACCCCGATGTACAATGTGTGTCTACCGCAGGCCTTATTCACCACCCACTCCCCTGTCATTCATTTCACATCATCGCCGGAGAGTGGGCCGAAATCCGATTGGACAACAGCATAATCCCGACACAGGAGGGGGAAAAAATATGAAACACAGGGAAAACTAAAGGATTACACCATCTGGCCATATCCAGCATTTTGTGTGTGTGTGTGTGTGTGTGTGTGTGTGTGTGTGTGTGTGTGTGTGTGTGTGTGTGTGTGTGTGTGTGTGTGTGTGTGTGTGTGTGTGTGCCTGTGCCTACTTGCTGTATGTGCACATGTGTAGGTAGATGCCCAGTCTCATGTTCATTCATAAGAGCTATTGGGTCATGTCCATTCATGCCTGTGTTCATTAACAGCTGTGACACTGCATTTGTGGATTGTTTTTAATCGTTGAAAGGTGTCGCTGCATCACATTTAAACCTGCTCTGCAAAGCTCTGCAGCCACCTGCCCGGACAGGAACTACATGCACAAATGCATCACGATACACCACTTTGAAAAGCTCTTGCGTGTGAAGCTTTTGTCATTCACAGCAGAACAGCAGAAGTTTAAAAAAATGACTAGAAAAACTACGGCAAATATCACCTCAAATGTTCTGATTTATATTCAGATAGTAGATTGAATTTCATATATTTCTCATCATCAGCGTAAGCAGAAATATGAAAGTGGGTTTGTAATGACAAAAAACTCCACGATAGCATTTAGTGAATAACTCATAACAATAATCATTTTATATCACTTTGTCAAACAGATTGGATCAATGGATTCCCTCACTGATTTTAATTACAGAGACCGATTTCTAACCACAGCCCTCCCTCCGGGGCGGGGGTTTAGATCACATGCATCGTATTCTGGGAACTGGTGTCCATGTACTTATGTATTTAGGAAACTGGCTCTGGGATGATTTGGTATTAGTACATTCTGTCAGTCTCAAACTCTGAACCAGCAACCCTTTATTTACTCAACAGTGTAAAAGTAGAGCTGTGAGTATCTGTTTCTGTTAAGATACAGTGATGCGATGTGTGTGAGTGTGTGTGTGGATAACAGATGTGACTTATACGAACACACACACACACACACTACAATGTAGGATTAAATGTCAACAAAAGAGGATTTAACTTCAGATCATTGTTTTTAGGACTGATACACAATCACTATTTTCAGTTCTTATAAAAACTGGAACGTACAGTCTTATGTGTGTGTAATGTGTGTGTGTGTGTGTGTGTGTGTGTGTGACAGAGAGAGAGAGAGAGAGAGAGAGAGAGTAGATACATGCGTGTTTACAATAATCATACAAGCATCAGTGCGTGCATCAGTGCGTGCTGCAGGAATCAGTGTGTGAGTGCACTGTACACTGTGTTCTACTTTACTGCAAGTCCTGGTGAACACATGCACACATCTGAGTACACATGGGTTTATCTAAATGTGTGCATGTGTATCCTGACTTTGGCCAAGTGATGAAAAATCAAGGCTTATGACTACATATTTTAGACCCATCGGGCCTATTTGTCATTCAACCACCCTAGCACTCTGTCTACTGTAAAAGACCTCCTACGAGAGCGTCTGAAACTAGCGGAGCGTTGAGGTTAACAGGCCAAACGCTATTTCATCTAAATGCTCCGCCTGGATGTATTCCAATGCAGCATGTACCATCTGATAATCTGATTCAGTATTGCTGATTTACAAAGCTCCGGGAGATTATCACAATGCGCTAAAACGGGTCCAAAAAAAAGCACAGGGTGCAAACTGCTCATGGTGGACCAGGGATACAACATAGCATGCAAACAGACAGACTGCCAAACTTGAGGGTTTGATCATTATGATGATATGGACTCTAATGATGATGTGGATGCTTATGTGTTAGCATAGGGTTAATTTGTTACTGACTGTCTATATGCTGCGTTCCATTTACCTCGGAAGTTGGACGTTGGAGCTGGGAATGATGTCACACCTGAGTTTGATTTGTTCCAGTTAGAGGTCAGAAAAACAGTTAGCTAGCCAGGTTAGCCAATGATAGTTGATAAAAAACAGTTGATAAAAACACATTTTGCTCATACAAACACTGTAGCAACATGTCCACAGATAGAGGTTGGACAGTGCTGTGTGTACGACTGGGATACACCAAGGTGCTACAAAACTGCTAATAAACAGGATATTACTACAATTTTCACACTGTTGATGTATGGGGCAGCTATCCTGGATTTTGAGGTCGGGGCTGGTGTGAGGTTCGTCTGACTTTCCGAGCTGGAAATTCCAGTTTAAATTTCAAACTGGGAACAAGGAAAGTCCGACTTAAAAGTAAAAGTTGCAGAAAACATACTACACTATTAGCGCAAATGTTTTCACTGACAAGCAGAATTTGAGCGCAACTTGGCAATGATTGGCCTGAAGTCACATGACCATATACCCAACCCATCTTGGTAATTACCCACTGACTTATACATATCTAGATGAACATATTTGTTGTTGTTTTTTACATTTTTTAAATAGTGCAGGTGTTTTATGATGACCCTGATGAAGGCCACGAGACGAAATGCGTCTGTCTTTTGATGGAATTGTTCTATACTAGTGTTTCTGGAGCTTTGCCTTTTTTTTTTTTAATGATCAATGTCCTACATACAATATAGAAAAAGCAGTTGTCACTTCTAAAACGTTTTACTCTCTACTCCTCCAGAAGGATCACAGTGCTTCAGACCTCTGGTATCACCAAGATGGATTTAGTATTATCTTCAGCCTCCTTAAAAAAAGACTAAGATTATTACGGTATTACGGTATAGGCCAGGTCTGGGTCAGGTTCTTGTTGAATTTGAAACCAAATCTCAATCTGTACATGTGTATTTACTGAAGCTGACAAACTATGAATTTAACTTGGTGTGACGTTGGTGGGATGAAAGGATGGAATAGCTGAAAAACTAACAGGAGATATGAAAAAAGACAGATAGGAAGCGAAATACAGATGAAAGCACAAGTGGAAAAAGCAGAAATGGCGGCAATGAAGAAAAGAAGAAAAATGAAAGGAAGGAAACGATATGTGTTCAAATAAGGTTCTGGTGAGTTTAGAGACAAGCCGGAAGGATTAGTTGTTCAGGAGCATCTTTATTCCAGTTTAGCGAGAGATGAGAGAGGATTGAAGAATAGTAAACAGAGACTCGGCTGCCCGCCAGGTCACCTGATGACCTCGAAACTTAAAACTCTTGAATGAAAGAATTCCCAAAGAGTTCTCCAGGATTTACAGATGATCTCCTCTTTTTTAATCTTTTCAAAGTGGAGGGAGCAACACCTGCCTTCCCACTCTGGCCACACAGCATCCTGCACTGTGCCGGATTACAAATTACACTCTTAATCTCTGCTATGGAACAAGTGGATTAAAGCAAAACAGATTAGAGTTTGATCAGCTGGACTCCTCACTTCTGTTCTCAAAAGCTACACCACAGACTCTTCTATAGCTGTTGTGCACCTCTTTAAATATGTAGCTAAACACGGGGGAGCTACGCTAGATACAGAGATGCCACGATCTGTGATTGGCTGCCTGTTTTTTCTTGTACAAGCTTCTGATCCCTGTGGAGATTATTAAGAGGAAGGTAAAGGAAAGACTCCACCGCTCATCACGACTGCCGCTCTGCATGGTGGCGAATGAATGAGCATAAACACAGCAGCTGCACAGCAATCTCCTATCCTCTAATGAGACGAGGAAAATTGAAGTTACCAGGATGTAACTGCAGTAATAGAAGTGCGTGTGTCTGCCATCACTCTTTATCACAAAGTGAATGAAAGAATGTAAACGCAGCAGCTGTGAGGAATATCAAAGCAGGACTCGATATATATCTGTCTGGTGCTGCAGAGTTCCTGCTGTCATTAACGTGTGCAATCCAATGAGCAATAAATGGACAATAAATCAAAAGTTACATCATAGGAATCCACAGAAGGATTCCAGTTAACTCTATGGTATAAATCCAGCTTTAATGCTGCAAATGAACGACTTGACAATAGCTTGACAACCTTACAGTATAGTTAGTGACTGACGGAGGAATCATGGTCCATCATTACATTTTGACCTGCTATGCACTATTTACATTATATGGTTTTACATCAAAGCACTGATTCTACATCAGCACCGAAATGCAATATGAATACCATTTGTAGCTTGGAGATTTCCACATATAGTTTATACATCCACTCCTCCTAGTGGACAATAGTTGTCTCTACATACCTACACATACTGTGGGTCACCTGCCACAGCATGTCCTGTCAGTGGAGGACCAAAAATGTATATATGACAGAATTTTTTCATAGTAATAATAATAACTTTAATTGTATGGCACCTTTTTATACCAGAAATGCAAGTGTTTTACAACTAAAGAAAGTACATATATCAAATGTTTCACAGAGGACATAAAAATAACAAAAAATTGAATATAAGATGTAAAACAAATATAGTGATAATAGTAAAATTGTTAAATAAAATATTGAAATTAAAGTAGTAAAAACATGGAATGAATAGAATGTATAAAATTAAGTAAAATACAACATTTTAGAAGAAATGTGGCAGTGCATCAGTGTGAAGATGACTGAGAAAAGCTAGTTAAAGACTGAAGTGAAGAGGTAAGATTTAAACTTTCTTTTAAAAATATTCAGTGAGCTGTTTTTTCCTGATATCTAAAGGTGGTGTTTTCCATAGTTTTGGGTCTTAATTGACAACGGCTGCAGCAGATGATCACAGTGTTCTTGAAGGCGAAGGCTTGGCCCATTCAGGGCTTAGTATGTAAGGAGGAGGACCTTAAAGTCAATTCTGAAAACTGGACTAATGTTGTCTCTCCTCTTGGTTTTGGGTAATAGCCAAGCTACAGAGTTTTGAATGAGCAGAAGCCTCTCATTGGAGGCCAGTAAAAAGTGCATTAGAGTAATCGAAGCTGCTTGAGATAAAGGCATGAATCATCTTTTTCATCTATAAATGGTCATGGTTTAGCTATGGTGAAACAATGATGTTTTCTTCACCTTGTTAATGTGAGACCTGAAGCTTAGATCTAAATGTAATGTAACACCAAGACTTGTAACCTCACATTGAATCCAGGAGGTGAATTTCCTTAGATTATTGTACTCTTTTTCTTTTCATGTTCACTGTACTGACTGAAGGTCTTGATCAAGATATTTACATTCTATTTTAGGCGGATGCTCCCTTTATGTAAATGCATCACTTGCACTTTTACACTTATCTCTCCCACAGCAGTTTACTTCTGACAGCAACAAACAGAACTGTACATCAACAAACTAGACACACAAATGACTTTTGACCCACAATAAAACTCAAAGTGATGATCACAAAACGTCTTTATCTCCAGAAAAGAAGTTGGAAAAACAAGAAGCGTGACATATTTACAGCTCTTATTCATTTTCAAATTGTTTTCAAAGAGTATCAGTTACATAACTCACAGCTGTTCTAACTTGCAAAGGAGAGTGCTGCTATAGAATATCTGTGTTTCCATCAGGACAGGGATTTCAAATCTGAAAACCATTAGCTCGGGGTCACTGTCCATCAGACAAAGAGAGAGAGAGAGAGAGAACATGTGTCTGTGAGAGCTGGAGCGATGTAAGAGGATAAGGATGTGAGCTGTGTTTCTTCTCAGTTGCTCTGTTCTGTATCACAAACACAGACCCCCTCCTCCCCTCCAACCACACACACACACACACACACACACACACACACAGCGACAGAGTGACAGAAGAGAATGGAAGAGGCGGAGAGGCTCATTCACAGACACACTTTCCTCTGCTGCTCCATCACTCTTTGGCAGAAACAGAAAGAAAGAAAAAAAAAAACTAAAAGAAGAAAAAGTGCAGATCCTCATTTACACAGATCCTCAGAGACGGCTCGGAATATTCTACAGGCTGGCTGGCTGCGGGCCAACTGGCGAAGCCTGCTGTGTTCTTGGCCATATTCGGAAAGACAAAGAAAGCCAAGCACTCAGGCTAAGTTGATCATCTCACTTGGGTAATTACATAAAAGTGTCATTCATCAAAAGGAAAATGAAGATGGTTGAAGATGGTTGAGCATCACAACAACTCCAACACTTCATCCCTAATGTGGCATCTCGTATATGAGGTAAAGGTTTAACATGGTGGATATGTAATAGAGGACAGAGTATTTGGCAAGCTCACAGCCTGTCAAAGTGCTCTTGAGTAGGACATTAAGAAACCTATTTCCATGAGTCAGAGAAAGTGGGTGGATCATTGGTTGTGATGTGTAAGAAATGGTTAAAAGATTCTGATTGGCTGCCAAAATATCACATCAAAGCCTTGAATCCCCGTCTGCTCCACAGCTGCTGCTCCGTAGCGAACAGTGACTCTTGACCTCCCAAGAAATGAGCGAGAGAAAAGGGAATTTCCCCTCAGAGACTGAAGAGTAATGAGTTCGGTTTCATTAGTCACATCAACAAGCCATGACCGGCTCCGCTTCTCGCCGTCACTTTCACAGGGGAAAAACTCTGCCTGCCTGCCTGAGCACTCTCATTACTACGAGAACTTTATGTGATCTGTTTGAGAGCAGAAAGAGACGATCGGGTAATGAATCTCACCTTAATTACCTGTGTAATGACCTCCATAGAGTATGGGTGAAGAACTCAATCGATATTCATCATTTTCTCACAAATCATTGATTCTAGTTGCTATAATAATTATAGCACTCACTCCAGTGCATGTATATTACAGCATAAGGTAATAGTAGTGTTATCAGGGGGTTCCTTAGAGGTTTTAATGAGCTTATTTTTAAAGAAAGTCAAAGCTTTAGCCAGACTTGTGGTACAGATAATTTTATTAATAGACCAACGGGTTTCGACTTGTGGCCTTCATCAGGGTCATCATAAAACACATTAGTAGTAGAAGTATTTAAAAAGGTTAAAAAATATATAGAAAAATAACCAATTATGTGACTCCAGATATGTATCATTCAATGGGTTATCTACCAAGGTAGGTTGGGTATATGGTTATGTGACTTTAGGCCAATCATTGCCCCAGACAGGCAGGGAGGCAATGGGAGTATCCAATAAATGACATGGGTAAGACCATATTTGGCTCATGAACCTAAACATTGTCTAATTGATTTGCCATATTTTAATGTAATGAGCTTATTTTGCCAGAGTTTGCAGTTCATACATGCTGAAATCTTCCTGAATGTCTGTTTCATAGGACAGCATTTAAAAACTGGTCCTATTAAACCACTAGGTGGCAGGGCACAACAACTTTTTCCCGCTTAGTCTTTTTGGGTTAAATGTATAGTTGCAAATAGAAGTAGCAACACACACACACACACACACACACACACACACACACACACACACACACACACACACACACACACACACACACACACACACACACACACACACACACACACACACACACACACACACACACACACACACACACACACACACACACACACACTGGCCTACTGTGAGTAGTCGGGTCAGTTTTATTTATATAGCGCCAGATCACAACAGAAGTTATCTCAGGTCACTTTTCATATAGAACAGGTGTAAACTGCTCTTTAATTTAAAGAGAACACAACATCCCCCCATGAGTATTACAAGGAATTAAGCTGGTTATGTTACACCACAGTACTAAAGCCTCATACAGGTGTGTTGTACTGAGAGGGCTGAGCGAGGAGCTGGATGACATAATGGAAAAAGAAATTGCTGTGTGTGCATGTGTGTGTGTGTGCGTGCATGTACATGGTATTTGTGTGTGTGCGTGTGAATGTCATACAGGCTGTTAATATTGGAGTTGCAACCCAGCGCCCTGCTGATCTTGGCCACCAGCTGTCCTCTGATAAGTGATGTAACATTACTCCATCTTTCAGTGATAACACACACACACACACACACGCATGCACACACACATTGATGCCATGTTGCTGACCCGCTACACCTTTTTCTTGATTGTTTTGGGATGAGAAGCAGTGGAAAGACAAACTATTCCAGACAACAATTTATCAGCCTCTCTTTCCTGTAATAGAGACAAATAGCCACCTGGTGAACTGAGTGCTTATGTGGTAAAGTGGGAGCAGGATTGTAATAGACTGTCCTGGTGTTTGTCCATGTATGTGCATCGTGCATGCACTTCATGTACTGTATGTTGTCACCATATACATGATATGTATGAGATATATGTATGTGAATGCTTGTGTGTAATTCTGCTCCATATAATACATTGGGTGACCTGTGCTGCCCTCTGCTGGTGGGAAATGAGAAATAATAATGCAGTAGAGCTCTGTACGTGATTGATGTGACGGAGCTGATGGGAGTGTGTGTGTGTGTGTGTGTGTGTGTGTGTGTGTGTGTGTGTGTGGAGGGGGGGTGATGACAAAGCTTCAGACTGACAGTGGGAGCCATTAAACCAACTGTCCATCGTAGAGGATGAGACATGCAGGTGGTGAGTGGAAAAACAGCTCTTGAATTTTGGGATTGTTACTTTGTGCACTAAAATAGTTATATGGTTATATTAATATTTATTCATATATTCTATTACTCATTCAGAGTCATTAATCATACAGAATATGTCTAAAAAAAAAAGGGGGAAATAATCCTTCTTACTGGCTTATTACTAATACAACAGCTGCAGGTATTAAACACTACAGCAACAACATTTTACAAACAAGACACAAGAGGGAAAACTTTCAACTTTCCTGCCTTCAAAAAATTCAAGATAGCTAGGTGTTTATGCAAGCTTAGAGGATCAAAATGAATGAATGAGCAGGGATGGGAGACACGTTTTAAATATTTCAGCTGCAATCTGATAAGTTGAGGCTGTGATAAAAAAGAAATAAACTGTCTTTGGTGAATGGTAAATGCAATACTATACTACCTATTTGTCCGTGGGAAGAAAACTAAGTGATACATACAAAAAAAAAAGCCAGTCTCTTCTCTTCTCCCTCTTCCTTCCAAAGCCCCTCCTTACCACTCACTATTAGTGTAAAGTCAATGACAGATGCTGTTTTTCCAATCTCATTCTCTTCCTTGGCAGTCATTAAGTCTGGCTTTCCACACCCTCTTTTATTGACAGGCTGGAAAAAGGAGAGAATTAAGCGATGTAGGGAAAGGGGAGGAAAGATAAGGTGACTGAGCACAGATTGAGGTCTCACCTCGAGACTCACGCTTGATCGACAGACCTCGATCGGTTTCGAGATGTTCTGAAAGGAGATGATTGAAGAAGAAGACTGAAGAGAAGTCTACAGATACAATTAACTGTTGTTTCAAATGCTCCAATTATACTGTACATACTGTGGTTTGTTGAGGCAGTTTAATGTCAGTCCTGGACTATGGTGATGTCATCTATAGACACAAACGTCTTCAACCCTCAAACCTATTGATTCTGTATATAATTCTGCCATAAGATTTTCTACCGGAGATGTTAATGCCACACATCATTGTATTCTGTACACTAATGTTGGATGGTCCTCTCTCCAAGAGAGACGTGATACTCACTGGTATATCTCTTTATTTATAAAGCACTGATAGGAAAATGACTCCATTACCTTTCAGAACTGCTCTATCACACAGGTGGACTACCAAACCTGCTCTACTCACTGGTTTTGACTGCTGTACTACACAAAATGCACTATGGTGTAAGCACAGGGGCCCAGTGTCTGAGAGTGCATGAGTCTGAAATTCATGCAGACTGCAGATGAGCCAGACGTGATCAAGTCCTCCAACATAATCGTCTCATTTAGTTGGTATATTACATCTAAGCGGAATAGAATTACACTCAGTAATGCATCCAAGAACCCATCGTCTTTTCAATTTAGACCCAGAGAGCACGGGTTCAAGTCGGGGGTGTAGCTCACAGTAATGAAGGAGTAATAACTACAGTGATGACTTGATAAAAACACACATTAAATAAAAGAGACACATACACAAAAGAGTCTTACTGTGACCCCACGAGATGGAATAAAATTGCCTTCAGGCTCCTTTACTGTATGTGACAGTTTGATAAGCTACCTGTGAAGGATCAATGGCCGAGCTGTCTAAATGTCTCTACCAATGACACTGTGTGAGACTGCGGTGTCAAACACATACAGCGTAGACAGCTGGATGTCTCGTACACCCCGTGCTGCTTACGTCAAACACACACACACACACACACACACCTCTATTAACTAATTACATGTCAGGAGCAGCAGGCACCCAAACCCGCACAAATGGAGTCCAGCGTGACTGTTAAGTGAAAAAGCACATATACACAATCTGTAGGGAGACACACAGGTACCTACAGATTACATGTCAAGATGGTGTCAAAGCACCGGCGCAGCATAATATGAAAGCAAAGAAAGGTCACGAGACATCGATACGTTGAAGTCTTCGTCTGACCCGCTGTTCAATTATGTTAAGCTGACAAGACACAAAACGCAAATGGGAGGATCTACACTTCCCTTCCAATCCTCTTCTTCTTCTTTTTTTTTTTGCTACAGTTGGCTGATTTTAAAAAAGGAAATTAAATTAAAATCATGTCTTGAAAGCACATCAAAGTGTGTGTCCTGTGCTTGGCAGATCTCATTGTGTTTCTCATGTTTACATCATAGTACACAGGATCACACAGGCGTTCAACATGCATGCACATGAATTCTGAACAGGATTTGTGGAGTGCCCACTCGACCGCCCGTGAGATGCTCTGAACTCTGAACTGCCTGCTAATACCGTGGTCAGTATAGCAAACGCACACAAAGCCGGATTTGATTCATTTTAAAAGCGAAGAGGTCCCCGTTTTCAAGTAGAAACCCGGTGAAGCTTGAACCTTCTCGGACATGCAGAACACTTCGAAATAAATCATTTATAAAAGTCGAGAAATATTCCCTGCAAAGGATTGAATTCAACATGTAGTCGTGAGGTTAATTAAAGCTCCACACATCCCCATCAGCTTGGTAAATGTGAATTCAATCAGGAAGGGCTCATTAAAGGCAAATACTTGATGTAACCGTTCTCTCTGAGAAACTCTTCAATTAAAGAGGCTCTGAAAATGTAAAGCACTGCCTGCAATGTTCTTTATCCTCTTTGACATGTTTTAGTGTGTTAGCAGCAGGGAGTGTGTGTCTGTGTATGTCCTGCATATTATGTAATGTGTTTGCATACAACAAGCAACCTGAGCAGAGATGCAGCTTGGCATCTCTAAAGCATAAATTATTTAACACATTCCTCTGAAAGTATAGATTTTAAATGGAGGAAGCACCTGAGTCTGTGTCATATTAGGGGACTCTGACCGTCAACACTAAACCACCTGACATTCACCTAAATCCCCCTATGTGATGGATTCCGAAAGACTGCAATGCATTCCCCACTTAACAGTCAACAGCAGTAACAGCAGAAACCACGAAATTTAAACATCAATATAAATAGAATTAGACTGAGCAATGCTGATAATTACCACATTAATAAGGGGAATGGTATTTTAAGTGATCTGACTGCCTCTCCTGCATTAGTAAATGCCCTGTCATTGACACGCTTGACTATATAATGACTCATCAAGAGGAAGGCAGTGCCAGAATAAACTGATGACTTATGACTGGCTGAGTTGGCATATGCTGGAAGTGCAAAGATGCACAATCATAGACAGACCCCAAACTCTTCAATCAAGTTGCTTTGCAAATGAGCGACTACCCTCCAACATAAACTGCCAATGCCGATATTAGGGAGCAAAACAATTCTGATATCAATACATTGGTTGATAATCTTATATGTACAGAATATATACATAAACAAATTTTTTTCAGTAATGATCCCTCAAATGTGGTTATCAAACACTTGTGATAAAGATATGTAATGGAGGCCAGCTTTATTGCATAAAATGACATCAGTGCCCTGAAACAGTAAACTTCACTAGGAATTTATTATTTATTATAATTAGCTATGAACAAAAAAAACATGTATATATTAAACTTGAATTGAGAAAAAATGATCAAGTACACATAAAATGCTGTTTATATAACTTTACGATACCGGTGATCAATATCAGCCAATAATATCAGTTGATCGATATGTATATATATCGGTTGGGCTCTATTACGTACTACATACTTAACTATCTTAACAGTAGCCTGTATAACCAATACAAAGTGCAACTTTTGAATTCCAGTGTTAATTAAATTTTACAGA
Source organism: Scomber scombrus (assembly GCF_963691925.1). Taxonomy (NCBI): domain Eukaryota; kingdom Metazoa; phylum Chordata; class Actinopteri; order Scombriformes; family Scombridae; genus Scomber; species Scomber scombrus. The sequence continues at coordinate 4,613,658 of NC_084989.1, forward strand.
CAAAGCAAAATGTCTTAAATATTACCTTTATAAATATTCAATTACTTTTGGCTTTCCGAGGTCTTTCTGGTGCTGCCTCATCGCTATTCACAACCAATTTAAATGTTGTCAAAGTGGGAGCATCCCCTCTGTTTCCCTCATGCACTGCATTGTGAAACAATAGTTTACACCAATTAATTAAAAATGTTGTCATCTTTTTCAACACATTATATTCTCAAAGCCCGAGTATAATTAGTATGTAGTATGGAATTGGGACACGGCTCTGGTGTCTTGAAACCTAATGATCAAACAGCATGTTATTTATATTCACGGTTCACATGAATTCCAATGTTTCTGATCACTCACTGACACAGCAACACTATCAGCTTACACAGCATCACTTATACACAAGAAATATTCACATCTGATAGAAAAAAGGCCAACAAATTGACTCTGAATACTTCCTTGCTGCCCTTGATATTTAATAATTCAGTTTAAAACGTTCATATTGTGGGTTTAAATGAAGGTTAAGACCTCCATGGTTACCTTATTTTACATACAGGACTATGTAGACAGAGGCAGGTGGAAGAGCGATGTGAAGTGAAGGAGAAAATGAAACAAAACGTCCATTTCCTGTCCAAGGCTGCAGTTATTTAACACAATGATGATTCCCATCCTCCTCCTCTGTCCCTGTCTGCCGGACATTCCTGCACTCTCACTGTTTACACACTTACAGGAATGCACATTCAACCCCGGACAGATATGCAAAAGAAATTCCTCGAAGCTGCACCTCAAGAGGTTCAGATAAAGAGATAAAGAAAACTTTCTGAATTGACCGAAACATTTCACGGCTCACAGTTCGGAGCTGTTACTCGGAAACGCAGAACATCGACGGATCAAAAAGAGAAACGAGGTGACAGAGTTCACTGAATCCGGAGCGGTACAAACCACACAGTAAAAAGATCAAGCAGATATGCTGTATACCACATGCAAGGGAGAGTGTTGTGTGCTGAGTGCTATGTGAAAAAAGCTGTCTCCTCTATTTGAATAGAGGAGACAAGCTTATTTGAATGGGAAATTCTGCGTTTCTACATCGATTTCATGGTCCTTCACAAAAGCGAGGGCTCACAATGGGGCACCTGACCCGAAGGATTTGCATAAAATCAAGCAAACAATTAAATACAAATGCACCTGCAGGCTTTGACTTCAGTATCAATATAACAGCAATAATTATGCATATATCCGTGCATATGGGGTTGCTTTACTTTCACAGGTGATCTATTTCTCCATTTTCTTTGCCGTTACGTGCACTTCTCTAACCCGCTGTGTTGCCCTCTCTGACTCTCTCCCACTCCCTCCCTCCCTCTCTCTCTGTCTTTAAATGTGCTTATGTAACATCTCAAGATCTCTCAGCACTATAGGCCGCTGGAGAAAGTGCACACACTTAAAAAAAAAAAAAGATATATACTCTTATGTACATTTCCTCTCCCTCTCCCTCTCTCCTCGGTAGAACAGGGAGAAAGTTTCCGCCGCCACTAATTTCCGCAAGGGTGCTTTGCTGGATCTTGTGAATACGGCACACGTCCGAAACGCTGCTCCCGCTCATTTTTTACCAGCTGGCTTCTTCAAAAACACAATCTGTAATTGTGTCCTCTGTATGGAGCCGAGCCACTTTGAAACGCCGTGTGTGTAATTGTCGGGCCGACGCTCTGTGGTTTGGCTAAGCAGCGAGATAAGTGTTTTTTGGCAAA